>NW_026576937.1:0-60259 GCF_028641065.1 Leucoraja erinaceus
TGGATGCCCTCCACTGAAAACGGTGTCTGAGACGGGCCAGGAAGATCATCAAAGACCCCTCCCACCCTAACCATGGACTGTTTGCCCTCCTCCCATTAGGGAGGCGGTACAGGAGCCTCAGGTCTCGTACTAGTTGGATGAGGAACAGCTTCTACAACAACACTATCACATTGCTGAACTCAGAGTCCCGCTGATAGATTTCTCCAGTCTCTTCGTCCACATTGTTTGCTTATTCTGTATTTTTATTTCTATATTGCACTATTACTACGGACTGACGCCAAACTGCATTTCGTTGTACCCATACTTGTATCTGTGCAATGACAATAAAGTTGAATTGAATTGAATTGAATAGTGGGAGTGTCTAGGGCTTAAGGTCATAGCCTCAGAATTAAAAGACGTTCTTTTAGGAAGGAGATGAGGAGAAATTTAATTAGTCAGAGGTTGGTGAATCTGTGGAATTATTTGCCACAGAAGGCTGTGGAGGACTTCAGTGGATATTTTTAAGGCAGAGATAGATTATTGATTAGTACAGATGTCAGAGGTTATGGGGAGAAGGCAGGATAATAGCGTTAGGAGAAAGAGGTAGATTAGCCATGACTGAATGGCGGAGTAAAGGATGGGCCAAATTGCCTAATTTTACTTCGGAGTCACATGACTCAATTCGTCGTTCGCATGGCGAAGCATCGGACTTCGCTCCTGCCAGCGGTAAGTTTAAACCTACAGGTAAGTTTTGTATTTCTTACCAGGTTGTGTTTATCTTGCAGGAACCTCTTCTTACAGAGGTTTCCTGCTGGATATTGTAGCAAAGTCCGGACAAGCCACGGGGAAACCGGCTTTGGGATGTGGGGAGACTCCGGTCCGGACCGCGGAACCTTCTATTCAGGTAGGACCTATTCAACAAAAGTCGGTCAGGCCTATGGACTAGGGCTAGTCGGGCCAGGAGGGTTTCCCTCCGGAATGGATACCATTTTTTGCACGGTTGTTGAGAGGATGCTCCATCTAGATACACTCCGACAGGAGGAGTTGTGTCAGCGCCGGCCTATGGGAGAGCCCTCTCCAGAGGCACCTGTTTCAGGGCTGCTTAATGTCTCCCTCTTGGAGGAGGAGATGGAGCTCCTAATGGAGAGGATGCTCCACCAAGATACACTCCAACAAGGGAATTGTGTCAGCGCCGGCCTAAGGGGGAGCCCGCTCCAGCAGCACTTGTGTCAGGGCTGCTTAATGTCTTCCTCTTGGAGGAGGAGAGCATGCAGGGGCCTGAGCCAGCACCCGTTTCAGGGCTGCCTACGAATCTCCCTCTCTGTGGAGGGGAGTGCGAGTGATCAGTATGTAACTGACTTCAAATTCTAAAGTATGTCCATGGAACATACTGGAGCACATGCGTATGGCTTCAAGGGAATCCTTGCAAACAAAGGTGTTGCTGCCAGAAGCGTTGGTTACCACCCGGAAGGGGCCAGAGTTCCCCTCACGCTACAAGTGCCGGCAGTGAACAGCGCTATCAGGGGACATTAGAGCCAGCCGCCGAATCTTCTATTCAGGTAGGACCTATTCAACAGGCAAAACCTGGATGAGGAAGCAAAAGCTGTCGGACCAATCAAGGTACCAACGACGAGCAAAGCTTCATCGATTCGAAGGCAACACACCCAACGCCTCCATTGGCAGTAAGCGGTTCACTAAAGCTGATGGCAGTGTGAAAGCTGGACAGAGGTTCCACGCACCCTACCAGTCCTACTCTACAACCAAGGTAACCAGGCAGGTAGGTGGGTCTGGCATTTGCGAAGCATGGGGTATGTGGACCACTTCCAAGTTGGTAATATTTACACTTGTCTGTACAACACACAAATGGTTAAGGCATTGTCATCTACTCAGCGGCATCTAACTATGTGAAACTGCACAATGCTAGCATTCCAAGCAGGTTTGGAATTAGGGCCAGAATTGTTTTTTGAGGCAGGCTCAGTATTATGGCCAGGATTGCCTTCGAGACATGATCGGTAATATGGCCAGAGTTGTCTTTCGAGGCAGGCTCAGAATTATGTCCAGAGTTGCCTTTAGAGGCAGATTCAGGATTATGAGGCAGGCTTAGTATTATGGCCAGGATTGTATTTTAAGACAGGCTGGGAAATCGGGCCAGAGTTGTCATTCGAGGCAGGCATGGAATGATGGCAGGCGTGGCCTGTTCATTGTGAAAGATGGAGAATGTCATTTAACTCGCATGTTCAGTATGGACTTTTCTGAATAGGAAACTTTGTTACTGACTAACAACTGATTTCATAAGGATCTCAAAGAAACATTCAATGCAGTTCCCATTTACAGGGATCACCGGAGCCATTTGAAATTATCAGGAGGAGGCAATGATAACTGTGATGATAACAATAAAGTATTGCAAAATGGGCTAAGTTATTTACCCAGGGTATTTACCAAATTATTAAAATCGGTGCTTGGACTACTCAGCGTTCAAAACACTTGTTATGTCTTGTCTGGATGATATTCTAACACTGTATTTTGCTAAAATCAACTATTTCAGCCACAAACTATATTTGTGAAATTGGGCCTCATCCATCCAGTGAATTTAAGTTGTTACCAAATAGACTTGTTGGTCATTGGGATTTACCTTTAACTATTAATTAACCTATGAATCCGCCCTGGAGCAAGAGATTGGACTTAATAGAAACAAGTAACAACCTTGTTGTTATAAAGCAGCCTTCATAGAAACATAGAAAATAGGTGCAGGAGTAGGCCATTCGGCCCTTCGAGCCTGCACCGCCATTCAATATGATCATGGCTGATCATCCAACTCAGTATCCTGTACCTGCCTTCTCTCCATACCCCCTGATCCCTTTAGCCACAAGGGCTACATCTAACTCTTAAATATAGCCAATGAACTGGCCTCAACTACGGCAGAGAATTCCAGAGATCCACCCCCCTCTCTCCCCCCCCCCCCCCCTCTCGCCCCCCCCCCCCCCCCTCTCTCTGTTTGCTGAAACAAATTTCAATAGAATATACAGCTTACCACGTGTTGGTGAATTCCGTGCTCGATGTGTATCGTGTGGAGCTGGTGCTGTTAAAGGAAGGAATAGATTTCAGGCCTCACATTTGGCATCAATGAAAACTCTGAAGACAATTCTCTGCTCTCTCTCAGTAAAAAAGACTAAGTGGGACCCATTAGGTCAGTCACATGGGAGGCCTGGTCTCCCCAACGCAATATTCCACCACTCACCTGATCCCCCAACGCAACCTGTTCCCCCAAAGCAATATTTCACCACACACCCATAGCCCCTAACTGTGCAGGCACGGCTCATTTCTCCTCATCCCCAAGCACTCTTCCCCCGCCCCCCACCCCTTTCTCTTCATGTATGGGAGTGGAGGCGGGTGTGCGGTGGGAGGGGAGGGGAGAGGAGGTGCGTGTGAGCAGGGAGGTGGAGGTGGGAGGGAAGAGCGTGTGGCGGGAGGGGGGTGGGGAAGGGAGGTGTGTGGCAGGGGGGTGTAGGGTGGGAGGGGAGATGTGTATGTTTTGCATCTCTTGTTGCGTTCTTCAGGCGGGGGCCTGGTGAGGGCCAGTAGGGGAGGGGGGGGAGCATCCTGCACCCGGGAGGGGGATGGCTTCATGCGGGGCCTATCGGGTGCCGGTGGCGACAGCGCTGCCATGGCCTAATGCTGGGGGGTGTGATGGAGGGGGGTTGTGGAGGAGGGATGTGTGGGAGAGGGGGGGGGGTGGGGGGTGTGGGGGAGCAGAGGGGATGAGGAAGCGGTGGAGGGGGATGGTGGGGGATGGGGTGTGGGGGAGGGGGGTGTGAGATAAGGGGGGGGGTGTGGGGAAGGGGGCGGTGTGGGGGAAAGGGGGTTGGGAAAGGGGGGTGTGGTGGTGGTGGAGGTTGGGGGAAGGGGGGTGAAGGGGAAGGGGGTTGGGGGAAGGGGGGTGGTGGAAGAGGGGGTGGGGTAAAGGGCGTGGTGGAGGGTGGTGGTGTGTGGGGGGGGGGTGTGGGAGTGTGGGTGAGGGGGTGTGGTTGAAGATGGGTGTGTGGGGGAAGTGTGGGTGTGTGTGGGGGGAAAAAGGGGGAAAGGGGGTGGGGGAAGGGGGGTGGGGAACGGTGGTTAGGGAAAGGGGGTAGAGGAAGAGGGGGAGGGGGAATATGGGTGTGGGAGGTGGGGAGGGGGAAGGGGGTGTCGGGATGGGGGGTGGTTGCCGCAGGCGCAGCTCGCACTTTGCTCACCCCGCACCTTCAGCTTTCGGCCTCACGCAACAGCTCCCGGTCCCACACCGGCTTCACTCAGAGGCTTCCGGTTCAACTCAACAGCTCCCAGCTCGTCGTGCTGGTCACGGCAGAAGCAGCCCGCAGCCCGCACGCTGCTCACTCCCCGCACGCTGATCAACACACTCCGCTCCTTCAGCTATATTCTCCTCGCCACCGGTGATTGACAGCGGGTGCCGGAAGGGGCAGATTTCACGATTTTTAAACCTTCATAGCTTTTGTCCTATTTCACCAGTCGTAATAAAACTTGTTGCAATGGCAGCACAGGAGAATGGCGAGTAAGGTGGCGAAAATCGTAGCTCTATCGGGTACCGTTTTCGCACAAATTTAAAAACAACGCAAACCGGAAAATGAGAGTTTTATGTATGCTAGACTAAGTGGAACCCGTTGGGTCCCAGTAACACGGGAGGCCTGGTTCCCCAACACAACCCATTCTCCAATGCAATATTCCACCACTCACCTGGTTCCCCAGCACAACGGCGGAAGCGTTCTGTAGCTGGGGGACGGGGACGGCTTCAGGCGGGGAGCGTCCTGCAGCCAGAGGAGGGGGACGGCTTCCAGGGGAGGGGGACGGCTTCATGCGGGGCTTGTCGGGGGCTATTGGGTGTGTGTGTAGGGCGAGGGGGGAAGTGCGGGGTGTAGGGAAGGGGGAGTGGGGAGGGGGAATGGTGTGTGTGGGGGGAGGGGGGTGTGGGTGTGGGGGAGGGGGGGGGGTGGGGGTTGGGGAGGGGGATGTGGGGTGTGGGGAGGGGGGGAGGATGGGGGGAGGGGAGGGTGTGGGGGAGGGGTGTGTGTGGGGGGGTGTGGGGGAGGGGGGAGTAAAGGGGGTGGTGGGGTGTAGTGCAGGGCGGTTGTAGGGGGAGGGTGTCGGGGAGGGGTTGTGTAGGGGAGGAGGGGTGTAGGGGAAGAGGGGAGTGTGGCCTCACCGGTTCCCGGCCCCGGCCCCGGCACTGTCCGCACCCAAAAGGCTCCAGGACCCGGCTCCGGACTCACTCATCGGCGAATACAGCCCAGCCCGGTCCGCGAACACAGCCAGCCCCTGCCCGTGTACACAGCCCACACTCCATTCTTTCAGCTTTATTCTGGGCGCCGGTGATTGATAGCGGGTGCTGGAAGGGGCGTCGTTGTCCCGGCGAATAACAGACCAATATCCTTTGTAATATTTGACCAATCGGAACAAAATTTGTTGCGGTTGGAGCAGAGGAGAACGGTGAGTAAGGTGGCGAAAAAATCCTAGCGATATAGGGTACCATTTTTGCGCAAATTTAAAAACAACGCAAACCGGAAGAGGACATGATGAGAGTTTTAGAATATAGTATATACTATAGATAGTATATAGATAGAAGATAGATATGGATATAGATAGAAAAAGATGGACATACAGACAGAGACAGAGAGAGACAGAGAGACAGAAAGAAATTGTAAGACTGTAAGGCCGGGTCGAGTACGAGAACCAGGCCGAGTTCCAGGCCCTGACGCCATTCCAGGGTCCTGGGGCAGGGCATGGGAGTGAGGGGAGGAGGATGAAGGAAATGAGGAGGGAGATGGGATAGGGTCTCACTCTCTGTCCTCTCACCCCCATCACTCTCTGCCCCTCTCCCTCTCCATCCCTCCCCCTCCCTCTCTACCCTCCTCCCTCTCTACCACCCTCCCTCTCTAGGGAGTGGTGAGTGTTGGGTCCGATGACAAACTCTCATCTTGTTTGTTTGTATATTTATTTGTATATCTGTTTGTATATTTGTTTGTATATTTGTTTGACGTAGTGCTGCTGCTCCGGGCCCACTGGAAGTGAGAGGAGTGGGACCCGGGGTAACGACTAGGCCGCAGCCTCGGCCTCTCCCACCGCCTCCCCCCCCCCCTGCTCAGCCCATCCCCCCACCACCCCCCCCCCCCCCCCCCGACAGCCCCCGCCTCAAGTACAACTTCATCGCGGATGCGGTGGAGAGAAAACGGGACGGGTGGTGGTTTTCCTCGAGATCCTGGGGAGGTGAGGAGAAAGAAAGGCGGGGATTGAGGGAGAGGAGGGGGTTGGAAGGAAGGGGATGGGAAAGTGGAGGAGGTAGGGAGTGGAGGATAGAGGGGAGTGGAGGGAGTGGAGGGTGGTGGGGGCGGTGAGGAGGGAGAGTGGGGGCGGTGGGATAGGGGGGAGAGGAGAAGGGAAAGAAGAGGGAAGGTGAAGAGAGGGCGGAGTGAGTGCTGGGGAAGAGGGGGGAAGGATAGGGTAGGAAGAGCTTTGGCGAGGTAATGGTGTAGGGATGGGGAAAGAGAGAGGGGGGGAGGGAGGGGGTGAGTGGAGAGTTGGTGGAGGGTGGGGATAGTGGGATAATGGATGAGGGGAATAGGGGACTGAACAGGGAGAGTGAGATGTGTTCACATCAATCATATTTTACATGTTATTGCCATTTTAAAACTTTAAAAAAGTTGCAGTCACACTCTCACTTGCTGGCCGCGCCTGTGCAGTTGGGGTAGGGTTGCCATTACTCGCATCACAACAGGGATCTCTGGTGAGTGATGGAATATTCCGTTGGGGGACCAGGGCCAATGGGTTCGCACTTGACCTAGTATATATCTATCTATGCATAACTAAAACTCTGATCTTTTTATCTGCTTGGTCATTCTATTTGCGCAAAAACGGTGCGTGATAGCGCTATGATTTTTTTCGTCAGCTTACACACCGTTTTTCTGAGCTGCGATTCGACTAAGTTTCGTTCCCATCGGTGGTCTAATGTAAAAGTTAGTGAGGTTTATAAAATCTTAAAAAAACACTTATGCGCAGATTGATCTCCTCCCCTGTCGTTCACCGCCACGTGGATTGGTCTTTTCTCCCGTTACTCCATGTGACGGTCCGCCCCTTCCTGTGCCATTGTGTCTTTACTGGAGTTGAGGTTGGCCAGTGGAGGATTCCAACCGGACAATTATCGGAGGGACCGGAAACGGCCCAGAGATGTCGCCAAACGGAGAGTGGAGAATCTGATCCCGTCACACCGTCAGCTCCAGCTCCTCCCCCTCTGGTCCCTCTAGCTGGCTCCTGCCCCCTCCCCCGTGATAACCTCCTCTCCCCCACAACCCCCGTCTGTTCTCCGAGGTCTCTCCCCCTCCCCCACATCCCCCCCTCTCCCCAACCCACACACACACTCCTCCTCAACACACCCCCTGTCCCCTACACACACCCATCCCCCACACACCACCCCACCCACATACATCCTTCCCGCCACACACACCCCTTCCCACACACACCCTCCTCCCCCACACACCCCTCTCCCCCTCCCTCACGCCTCTCCCCTCCCCCCACATCTCCCCAAACCCCTCCCCCCCCCCCCACCCCCGCCCACACACCCTATCCTGCCCTCACCCTACTGCCCACACATCCCCGCTCACACATCCCCCCTCCGTCACCCACCCCCCGCTCAACCACCCTCCGCCCCCACACACCTCCATCCCGCACACACCCCGGTCCCGCACACCCCTCCCTCCCCCACACCCCTCCTCCAGGTGCAGAACGCAATAAGAGATGCAACATGAATGGAATGAATAAATCTCATCTTTAACGTTTAAATTGTTGTTATATTTTAAGAGTTATTCACATTTTAAGCTTTAATAAATCCCCTTTCCACTTGCCGTGCCCGTCAGCTGCGCTTGCGCAGTAATAACTGCGTGTTCTACGTCACAATGGAAACCCAATGGGCAGGAATGGCTGCTCCGCCGGAGAGACACTAAAAGTGGATGGGAGGGTTAAGGGGGGGAAGGACTGAGTGCGAGGGCGGAAGGACAAGGGGCGGAGTGGGGGGTGAGGGGAGGAGGAGTTATCAGGGACGTCACAACTGGAAACCGTCAGCCGCGCCTGCGCAGTTAGGGGTTATGGGTGCATGGTGGAATATTGCATTGGAGGGAGGGTTGCCTTGGGGGACGGGTGACTCATGGAATATTGTGTTGGGGAATGGGTTGCGCAGGGGGACCACGCTTCCTGTATGACTAGGATTCAATGGGTATCACTTAATCTAGTATAACTAAAACTGTCATCCTGTATGTATATATGTTTGTATGTATGTTCCCGAAATAGAGCTAAAATGGTACACGATAGAGCGACAATTTTAGGCCCACCTTACTCCGGAAACAGAGGAAGGTTGGTGGAAGGTGGCACAGGGAGGGTAATGGAAGGGGGGGGGGGGAGAATAGGGGACTGAAGAGGAAAAGTGAGATGCGTTCATATTGATCTTATATTTTACAAGTTATTGCCATTTTAAGCTTTAAAAACATCGCGGTCATGCTCCCACATGCCGGCCGTGCCTGCGCAGTTGGGGTAGAGTTGCCATGACTCACGTCACAACGGGAGTCTCTGATGTCACAACGAGAACCTGTCAGCCGCGCCTGCGTAGTTGGGGGCTCTGGGTGAGTGGCGGAATATTCGGTTAGGGGACCGAGGCCGATGGGTCCACACTCGGTCTAGCATACAACTAAAACTCTCATCTTATATGTATAATTGTTTCTATGTATGTTCCCGAAACACAGCTAAAACGGTACTCAATAGTGCGACAATTTCAGGCCCACCTTAGTCATCATTCGCCTTGGGTGTGAAGTAGCAAGTTTAGTTCAATTTTACAAAGTATTTCCCTTGATAAACTTTACTTTCTACCCCCCGGTCCCGCTGCACTCCCACTTCCCGGCCCCATCAGCCACGCCTGCGCAGTTGGGGGAGGGTTGCCGGGTCTGGTATCCGCGCGTGCACAGTTCGGGGAGGGTTGCCGGGCCTGTCGCTATTTTAATATCACCGTTTTGACTGGTGTCACAACGGAGATCTCTGGCGCCACGACGGGGACCCAACGGGTCCACGGGTCATTTAATAGCATCTAAATGCCTACATTTGGATATCACATTTTGTATCATAGCCCTATTAGGGTCATCAAAAAAAATCTTCATATTAGTTGAAAAATTACTGCTGCCAACAGTACGTTTTAAGAGAACTCTCCATGATAGCCTATATCATCAATCACCTGATAAAATGGGCCAATTTAAAAATATGAGGCATTTAGTGATGGTTACATCTGCAACATCTGCAAGACTCACAGGATTTTGCTATAATCTGGCACACATCTTTGATTCAGCCAATGTTTCATATTAATGTTTAGTATTAAACTGGTCGAATAGATACTGAAGGAAGTTATGTTGAACAACAGAATGAACCCAGATCCCTGAATGGTTCATCAGCCAACATCATTTATGGATGAACTTACTGATTGGATTTTCATGGGGCAAACAACACTCAGGAAAGGAGCGAGAAGAGATCACTGACATAAAATATGCACAAACAAACTAAAGTTATACTTACAGCGTAAACACATTGGGTCAACTAAGGAGTCAGCTCTCATATCAAGCGAATCTGCACTCATGTCATGATGTGCTATTGAAGAAAGGAGATCATCTTAATGTTCCCAATCTTTCCATCAATATAAACTTGTAATATCAAAGTCAAAGTCAAAGTAACTTTATTGTCAATTCAATTATGCAACAGTAGTTACACATAGGATCAAAATTACGTTTCCCCATACTCCAAATGTGCAAGTAATATTAAAAACACAGACAGACAACATATCAATAAAAATAGACAATAGACATACATTATTTAAAATATTAAAATATTCACAGTATGCCAAAATGTAGCAAAACCTTTGAGGTATTTTAAACAGGGTGCAACAATGAAAGGTGCAATATAGAAAAAGTGCAAATTCCGTACTGGAGACATTGAGCCAAAGTTATTTTCACAGTTTGTTGTTTTTGTTTGGGTACTGTTCATGGAATTTACTTAAGTGTGTTGAGTAGTCTGATGGCCTGTGGGAAAAAGCTGTTTTTGAATCTGGTGGTTTTGCTCCGCATGCTGCGGTAGCGCTTACCGGAAGGTAGGAGGGTGAACAGTTTGTGTGCTGGGTGAGTGGTGTCTTTGATAATATTGCTTGCTCTCTTGCGACAGCGAGAAGGGTATAGGCCCTGGATTGCTGGTTGTGTTTAGAGTGTAGAATTATTATGTTATTTTATTGTTATTTTATATTTCATTTTCAAGTATTACCTATCATAGATTGCACATTGTTCTGAGCATTCCATTATCTCAGGTATTGGAAACAATAAAGCAGTCGTTGTATACAACGTGATTAACAATGGATCTGTTTCATTAGTGGCACACACAATGACTTAGCAATGACTTAGCCAACTTTTACTGGCAATAGAAAATCAAGGAATTATATTATAGTGATCAAATTACTGTTAACTTGATCACTTTGTCGCCATAAGTACCATCCAATATATAACTTTGCTGTTGATTATTAATCCATTATAATCACCAGGATACTGTTGGGATTGGAGGGAAAGATTTGTCTGGCTGTGTTTGTTTTGCATGAAGTGAAGGGGATATAAAACAAAGAGAGGCAGTGATAAAGCAGACAGTCAGAATCTTTTTCCCTTGGAGAGTCTGTCAAAAACAAGGGGGCGCAATTTTTAAAGGGTGAGGGAGGAGTATTAAACGAGAACTGAGGGGAAGATTTTTACACAGAAAGTGATAGCGGGAACATGCTGCAAGAAGAGATGGTGAAGTTAGATACAATCACTTTATTTCTTATGCTTAAGAAACCTTTAGAAAGACAATTGTAGGCACGGCACAGAACAAATGCCAAGAGCCTTTGACATATTCACCGATCAGGACCGGACTGATTCCTGGGATGTCAGGACTGTCTTATGAAGAAAGACTGGATAGACTTGGTTTATACTCTCTAGAATTTAGAAGATTGAGAGGGGATCTTATAGAAACTTACAAAATTCTTAAGGGGTTGGACAGGCTAGATGCAGGAAGATTGTTCCCGATGTTAGGGAAGTCCAGGACAAGGGGTCACAGCTTAAGGATAAAGGGGAAATCCTTTAAAACCGAGATGAGAAGAACTTTTTTCACACAGAGAGTGGCGAATCTCTGGAACTCTCTGCCACAGAGGGTAGTTGAGGCCAGTTCATTGGCTATATTTAAGAGGGAGTTAGATGTGGCCCTTGTGGCTAAGGGGATCAGGGGGTATGGAGAGAAGGCAGGTACGGGATACTGAGTTGGATGATCAGCCATGATCATATTGAATGGCGGTGCAGGCTCGAAGGGCCGAATGGCCTACTCCTGCACCTAATTTCTATGTTTCTATGTTTTCTAGCCCAATAAATTACATAAGGGAAATATTCAGGAGTGTCTTTCTAAAAATGTGTAAACAGAGCATGAAAATTGAATTGCTTTGAATCAAATTGTTGTGATGTAGTTGCACGTTTGGGGTAGAAGTGCCATCTGTTGGGAAATTGGATGTGCGCTTACTGTCAAATATGAAGAAAGAAGAACAAGATTAGTACTATTGGTTAATGGCAATGTCTCCACAGATGTCATTGGATCTACTGTATGTTTCCAATAATTTTGATTTGATATTTGATTTTATCTGTACTCTTTCTCTTTCAATACGTGTATGAGTGGGGTTACATGGACATGAATAATTTATAGGGATATGGGCCAAATGTAGGCGTATGTGACTAGTTCTAATAGGCAAATTGTTGGCATGGATGAGTTGGATTGAAGGGCTTGAGTCGGTGCTGTTTAACTCTGTGACTCTATGGCTACCCCCATTCACGTGATGTTCAACCATCCTTGCCATCCTTACATTTCTCAGACAATGATTTCACCACTTTCCAAATGTGCTGCTATCCCATCTTTAATAACTGACTCTAGCAGTTTCCCCACTACCGATGTTAGACTAACTGGTCTGTAATTCCCCATTTTCTCTCTTCCTCCCTTTTTAAAAAGTGGGGTTACATTAGCTACCCTCCAATCCTCAGGAACTACAGGTGCACAACCTTTTATCCGACGATCCAAATAACGAAAACCTCCGAAAAGCGACATTTTTTCAGTCCTTGAAGAAAGGTCCTTGAAAACGTTCACCGAGGGCGGCCCGCAGAGGTGACAGCGGAACCTCCGGTCGGTCCTCGAAGAAAGGGGAACTAAAGCCCCATTCATAAAAGAGAAGGTGAGGGTATATTGCGCGGGAGGGTTAATAATTGACAATCTGCTGCTGCCTGCCCGCTGAGGTTAAAAAGTTCCCACGGTAGACTCACGATACACAGTGTATCGTGAGCCTTGCGTGGGAACTTTTTTAACTCAGCGGGCAGCAGCAAATTGTCGCTCCCTTCAGTTTCACCCCACCTACACCCCTCTGCTTCCCGGCCATGTGTGTGACCCCTTCCCTCCCCTCTCCAGCTCCCCGCGCATTGCACCGGCGCGGGGGCTTTGCACTGTCTTCACGTCGGAGCTAGTGCCAGTCACCGGAGACGTCAGGACCAACGGGACACCGACCCCCAGGCCCACTGCAAGCACGGAGATCCCAGAGACCCACAGCCAGCAGCAGCCCAGTCCCGTTCCAATTCCAGAGGAACACGCTCTCCGCTGTCCCCGTAGGGACAGAAGCTGATGGCTCGGGCTGTGACGTCTCCGGCCACCCCCTGTACAGGAGCTGAGACTGGGAACTGTGGGGTTGTTTGCAGTTGCAGAGGGAGGGGGCAAGGGCGGTACAATTCCCAGTCTCAGCTCCATTCCAGGGAGGTGACCGGAGACGTCAGGCCCAACGGGACACCGACTGCAAGCATGGAGATCCCAGAGACTCACAGCCAGCAGCAACTCTAGCCCAGCCCCGCTCCAACTCCAGAGGAACCCGGGTTGCGGATGAGGGGGCGCAGCTCGGGCTGTGGGCGAACTGCCACTTGTCGCTGTAGCGGCGCATCGGGGAGCGGGTTCCTGTTGGTCCTGACGTCTCCGGCCACCCCCCTGGACAGGAGCTGAGAGACGTCAGGACCACCAGAAGCCGCTCCCCGATGCGCCGCTACAGCGACAAGTGGCAGTTCGCCCACAGCCCGAGCTGCGCCCCCTCATCGGGACACCGACCCCCAGGCCCACTGCAAGCACGGAGATCCCAGAGACTCACAGCCAGCAACAACTCTAGCCCAGCCCCGCTCCAACTCCAGAGGAACCCGGGTTGCGGATGAGGGGGCGCAGCTCGGGCTGTGGGCGAACTGCCACGTCGCCGTAGCGGCCCATCGGGGAGCGGATTCCTCTGGAGTTGGAGGGACAGGAAGACACAGCGGCTTTTGAGAATGGTGGGCAATCACTTCCAAAGTTCTGCCCACACACTCAGTACACCTCTCCTACACTTGTCTCCCGCACTAAGATCATCTCGCAGAGAAGGATCCCAGCCTAACCCTCCCTATTCTCTCCTATTCTGCAAGAAAAACCTACATTGAAGACTCAAACTCGCGATCGAGTAACTGCCGGGATCGAGGCGCAAACTCGCGACCTTACGGATACGAGCCGAGCACTCTACCACTGAGCCAGCCGTTAAAATCTACGCTAAAAATCTTCCATTCCGAAAACCGAAAAATTCTGAATTACGAAAAGTGTCTGGTCCCAAGGCTTTCGGATAAAAGGTTGTGCACCTGTACTCCAGAATCTAAAGAGTTTTGAAAGATTATTACTAATGCATCCACTATTTCTGGAGCTACTTCCTTAAGTACTCTGGGATGCAGCCTATCTGGCCCTGGGGATTTATCGGCCTTTAATCCATTCAATTTACCCAACACCACTTCCCGGCTAACCTGGATTTCACTCAATTCCTCCAACTCCTTTGACCCGCGGTCCCCTGCTATTTCCGGCAAATTATTTATGTCTTCCTTAGTGAAGACGGAACCAAAGTAGTTATTCAATTGGTCCGCCATATCCTTGTTCCCCATGATCAACTCACCTGTTTCTGACTGCAAGGGACTTACATTTGTTTTAACTAATCTCTTTCTTTTCACATATCTATAAACACTTTTGCAGTCAGTTTTTATGTTCCCTGCCAGTTTTCTTTCATAATCTATTTTTCCTTTCCTAATTAAGCCCTTTGTCCTCCTCTGCTGGTCTTTGAATTTCTCCCAGTCCTCCGGTATGCTGCTTTTTCTGGCTAATTTGTACGCATCATCCTTCGCTTTGATACTATCCCTGATTTCCCTTGTTATCCATGGATGTACTACCTTCCCTGATTTATTCTTTTGCCAAACTGGGATGAACAATTTTTGTAGTTCATCTATGCAGTCTTTAAATGTCTTCCATTGCATATCCACCGTCAACCCTTTTAGAATTAATTGCCAGTCAATCTTGGCCAATTCACGTCTCATACCCTCAAAGTTACCTTTCTTTAAGTTCAGAACCATTGTTTCTGAATTAACAATGTCACTCTCCATCCTAATGAAGAACTCAACCATATTATGGTCACTCTTGCCCAAGGGGGCACGTACAACAAGATTGCTAACTAACCCTTCCTCATTACTCAATACCCAGTCTAAAATAGCCTGCTCTCTCGTTGGTTCCTCTACATGTTGATTTAGATAACTATCCCGCATACATTCCAAGAAATCCTCTTCCTCAGCACCCCTGCCAATTTGATTCACCCAATCTATATGTAGATTGAAGTCACCCATTATAACTGTTTTGCCTTTGTCGCACGCATTTCTAATTTCCTGTTTGATACCATCTCCAACTTCACTACTACTGTTAGGTGGCCTGTACACAACACCCACCAGCGTTTTCTGCCCCTTAGTGTTTCGCAGCTCTACCCATACCGATTCCACATCCTCCAAACTAATGTCCTTCCTTTCCATTGCATGAATCCCCTCTCTAATCAGTAACGCTACCCCACCTCCTTTTCCTTTCTGTCTATCCCTCCTGAATATTGAATATCCCTGGATGTTCAGCTCCCAGCCTTGGTCACCCTGGAGCCATGTCTCCGTGATCCCAACTATATCATAGTCATTAATAGCTATCTGCACATTCAACTCATCCACCTTATTACGAATGCTCCTTGCATTGAGACACAAAGCCTTCAGGCTTGTTTTTACAACACTCTTACCCCTTATACAATTATGTTGAAAAGTGGCCCTTTTTGATTTTTGCCCTGGTTTTGTCTGCCTGCCACTTTTACTTTTCACCTTGCTACCTATTTCTTCTACCCTCATTTTACACCCCTCGGTCTCTACGCTCACACATTTAAGAAACCCTTTCCCTTTAACTCCATCCTCCACATTCAACACCCCACCCCCCTTATTCAGTTTAAAGCCACCCGTGTAGCAGTGGCAAACCTGCCTGCCAGAATGCTGGTCCCACACCTGTTAAGATGCAATCCGTCCCTTTTGTACAGTTCCCTCTTACCCCAAAACAGATCCCAGTGATCTAAGAATCTAAATCCCTGCCCCATGCACCAGTTCCTCAGCCACACGTTCAGGTCCCGTATCTCCCTGTTCCTGCTCTCGCTAGCACGGGGAACTGGAAGCAAACCGGAGATAACAACCCTGGAGGTCCTGCTTTTCAACATTTTTCCGAGCTCTCTAAAGTCACGCTGCAGAATATTCATCCCCTTTTTTCCGACATCGTTTGTGCCGACATGCACTACCACTTCCGGATGTTCACCTTCGCCCTTGAGGATTTTCTGCACTCTGTCCGTGACATCCTGGATCCTGGCACCGGGAAGGCAGCACACACTGAATCAGCTTGCCTGACATCTCCTTCTTTTGTCTCTACCTCTCAAGCGTATTGCGTGGTCTCCTCTCCTCAGCGAAAGACTCTCGAGCCAAAGACTCACACTTTACTCACAGGGCACTTCCCTCACAAGGCCGCTCACTCACTGCCGCTCGCTAAGAGCTGTCCTGCTTAAATTGACTGATAAATTGCCTGATTTACCAATTTACAAAGCAAATTCCTCAGTTTTCAACTGTTTTCACCCCTCTGACTCACTTCTCTCCTCCCACTTGGGCTAGAGCCAATCAGTCGTATCTCTTGCTAATCTGCTGCTGCTGTTGTTCCTCCCAAATCTACAGCAGTTCTGAACAAAGACTGTGCGTCCTTGGCCTTTAACTGTTTTCACCCCTCTCCTCCCACTTGGGCTAGAGCCAATCAGTCGTATCTCTTGCTAATCTGCTGCTGCTGTTGTTCCTCCCAAATCTACAGCAGTTCTCGGGGCCATCAAAGAGAATAAAGGGGTACAGAGGGAAAGAAGTGAGCAAAATAAATCAGGAAAATCAAAGAGACAGAGAAAAGGAAGAACACAGACACAGCAAATTATCAACAGAGAGTGTGTGTGGGGTGGGTTAGTGTGTGTGTGGGGTGGGTTAATGTGTGGGGCGGGGGGTAAGTCTGTGTGTGTGGCGGGGGTTAGTGTATGAGGGGGTGGGTTAATGTGTGGGGGGGGGGGGGTTAGTGTGTGTGGGGTGGGTTAATGTGTGGGCGGGGGGGTTAGTCTGTGTGTGTGGCGGGGGTTAGTGTGTGTGGGGTGGGTTAATGTGTGGGCGGGGGGGTTAGTCTGTGTGTGTGGCGGGGGTTAGTGTGTGTGGGGAGTTATATACAATAGGTGCAGGAGTAGGCTATTCGGCCCTTCGAGCCAGCACCGCCATTCAATGTGATCATGGCTGATCATCCCCAATCAGTACCCCATTCCTGCCTTCTCCCCATATCTCGACTCAACTATCTTTAAGAGCCCTATCTAGCTCTCTTTCTTGAAAGTATCCAGAGAACCGGCCTCCACCACACTCTGAGGCAGAGAATTCCACAGACTCACAACTCTCTGTGAGAGAAAGTGTTTCCTCGTCTCCGTTTTAAATGGTTTACCCCTTATTATTAAACTGTGGCCCCTGGTTCTGGAACATGTTTCCTGCCTCTAGCGTCCAAACCCTTAACAATCTTATATGTTTCATTAAGATCCCCACTCATCCTAAACTCCAGAGTGTACAAGCCCAGCCACTCCATTCTCTCAGCATATGACAGTCCCGCCATCCTAGGAATTAACCTTCCGCATCGGCAGACCCCAATCTGTTCAGACCGATGACAACCTCCCCTCACTAACGATGAACAGAGTTGCACCTCAGGGTTGCAGGCTGAGCCTCCTGTTCTATTCTTTTTCCACCCATGACTGTGTGGTGAAGCACGGACCTAATGGTCTTAATGAACTTCTACCACTGCACCATCGAGAGCATCCTTACCAACTGTATCACAGTATTGTATGGCAACTGCTCTGTCTCCGACCGGAAAGCACTGCAGAGGGTGGTGAAAATTGCCCGACGCATCACTGGTTCCTCACTCCCCTCCATTGAGTCTGTCCAAAGCAAGCGATGTCTGCGAAGGACGCTCAGCATCGTCAAGGACTGCTCTCACCCCAACCACAGACTGTTTACCCTCCTACCATCCGGGAGGCGCTACAGATCTCTCCGTTGCCGGACCAGCAGGTCCAGGAACAGCTTCTTCCCTGCAGCTGTTACATTACTCAACACTGTACCTCGGCCATTGCCAATCAACCCCCCCCCCCCCACCCCCCCGGACACTCCGTCCACCAGGAAAAAAAATAATTGCACTACTATGACTGTAAACACGTAAATATATTTATCTATTGCTCATATTCTATGTCGCTCTTCTAGGGAGATGCTAACTGCATTTCGTTGTCTCTGTACTGTACACTGCACAATGACAATAAAATTTGAATCTGAATCTAATGTCATTTACAAAATCTCCGTGACACCTCTGCTGTTGGCTGAATCACGGGTGGTGACGAGTCAGTGTGCAAGAGAGTGAAAGAATACCTGGTGAAATGCCGCCGCAACAATGGCCTTTCACTCAATGTCAACAAAACCAAAGAACTGATCATTTATTTCAGAAAGGGGAAGTTGTGAGACCGCTTACCAGTTTTTGTTGGTGGATGTGCAGTGAGGAGATATAGCAGCTCCAAATTTCTTGGTGTTAACACCTCGGATGACCCTCCCTGGACCCAGCACAGATATAATTATGAAGAAGGCTCGCCCATTCTTTAAAAGATTGAAGAACTGAAGGAACTGGCACAGAAGAGGAGTTGCAATCAGCATAGTTCAACTATGATAATACTGAATGGCAGGGCTGCTTTGAAGCGCTGAATCATCTACTCCTGTTCCCAGTTTCTCATGTTTTTGTACAGGAGCAGGTGAATAGGACTGACAAATTTGTTCTCCACATCTCATCCATTTTACCTGTGAAGCTGTTATATTAAAATAATGCAGATAAGCCTACTGGGCCTCCCATGATCCTCTCGTGTCTCTGGGCATGCTTCTTTCCTCTGAACCTGCCTATTCTGTTTTCTACATGTGAGAGCCTCCCTACCTTCTGCACTATCTTTCTGCATCCTAATCCCATCCTTTCCTTCCTCATTCATTTAAAGTCTACTGAGTAACTCAAGAAAACCTCTGTAAGGAAATAGGCCTTTGCTCAGTTCAGGTGCAATCATAGTCCACAAGTGTTCCAAAACCCTGAAGCCCTTCTCCCTCACCAGCTTTTTAGCTGCTCATTCATCTGTCCCATCAATTACGTCTATGCTCACTTACATATAGCACAGTGAATAATCCCACGATATCAACCCGAGTGCTCCTGCTTTTTCACTTTCTACCCAAATCCCTAAATTCCCTCTGAATCAGTCTGAAGGGTCCTGATCTGAAATGTCACCGATCCATGTTTTCCAGTAATGATTCCTGCCTCGCTGAGTTACTCCAGCATGGGTCTTTTTTTGTAAATCAGCATCTGCAGTTCTTTTTTTCTACCATAAATATCGTTTGTAGGTCAGATCTTCCTTTTTATCTATGTCGTTCGTACCCATATATATCTTATAACATCTACTGTAACTGCTTGCCATCCTTCTTCAGAATTGTCCATACCCTCTCTAAGACATCTTTGATCCTGGCACTTGGTAAGCAACAGGGTGCCAGGTATATCACTCATGGCCATAGAATTGCCCATCTGTCCCCCACTCTCTAATGAATTATTTTTCACAACTGCTCATCTACACTTGCACTTGCTTGCTTCATGAAAAACAGCATAGATTCAATGTGTTGCGAAACCTCCAATGACCCAGAAAATATCTACAATTTCATGATGACCTAGAATAGCTGAGTACTTAGAAGTTCACGATAAAATAGGTTTTTAGTCAGCATGGCTTTATGAAGGGGAGGTCTTGCTTGACAAATTTGCTGGAATTCTTTGAAGAAGTAAATAGCAAGACAGACAAAGGAGAGTCAGTAGAGGTTTACTTTGATAAGGTGCCACACATTAGGCTGCTAAGGAAGATAAGAGCCCATGGTATCACAGGGCAGATACTAGCATGCATTTCAGGTTGGCTGGATGGCAGAAGGCAAAGAGTGGCAATAAAGGGGGCTTTTACTGGTTGGTTGCCAGTGACTAGTGGAAGTCTGTAAGGGTTGTTGATGGGACCACTACTCTTCACGTTGTAGTCGAATAATTTGGGCAAAGGAATTGAAGGTTTTGTGGCAAAGTTTGCGGATGATACGAAAATAGGTGGAGGGGCAGGTAGTGCAGAGAAAGCAGGGACTCTGCAGGAGGACTTGGACAGGTTGGGAGAGTGGGCAGAAAAGTGGCAGATGGAATATAGTGCAGCAACATATGGAGTCATGCATTTTGGTAGTAGGAATAAAGTGTAGGCTATTTTCTAATTTGCGTGAAGAATCCAGAAATCAGAAGTGCAAAGGGACTTGCGAGTGTTGGTGCAGGATTCTCAAAAACATATTCTGCAGTCGAAACGGTAGCAAAGTACAAAGGACAAAGGGCATTTATTGTCACATACACCAATTGGTGGAGTAAAATTTGTCTTGCCATGCAGCACACAGATAAAGATAAGACACAACATTAAAGAATTCAACAATAAACATAAAAACATCCCCCCGCTATGGTTCCCATTATGAGGGAAGGCACAAAGTCCAGTCCCCATCCCCTTGTCCACCCATAGATGGGCCTATTGAGGCCTCCGCAGTCGCCGATGCGACGGCCCGATGTTCCAGGCCGTTCTCGCCGGGTGATGGTGCTCCGGCATTGGGAGAACCTTCTCATTGGGATACCTGGAGCGGCCACTTCCTAACTGGAGACCGCAGCTTCCGAAGCCGACAGGCCGCGCTGGATGGAGCTCCACCACTGGCGATCTTGCCGAGTGATCTCAAGAAGAAAGCAAACTCAATGCTAAGTAGACAAAAAAGCTGGAGAAGCTTGAGTTTCTCCAGCTTATTTGTCTATATTCGATTTTCCAGCATTTGCAGTTCTTTCTTAAACTCAATGCTCGCATTTATTTCAAGAGGGCTTGTATACAAAAACAGGGACGTAATGCTGAGGCTCTATCAGGTGCTGGTCAGGCCACATTTGGAATATTGTGAGCAATTTTGGGCACCATATCTGAGGAAGGATGTGGTGACACTGGAGAGGGTCCAGAGGAGGTTTACAAGAATGATCCCAGGATTAGGTTAACCTATGATGAGCGTTTGTCAGAACATGGCCTGTTCTCGCTGGAGTTTAGAAGAATGAGGGGGGACCTCATTGAAACATACAGAATAATGAAAGGTGGATGTGGAGAGGATGTTTCTACTAGTGGGAGTGTCTAGGACTTGGAATGTGGGGAGTGTCTAGTGAATCTGTGGAATTATTTGCCACAAAAGGCTGTGGAGGACTTCACTGGATATTTTTAAGGCAGAGATAGATTCTTGATTAGTACAGATGTCAGAGGTTATGGGGAGAGGGCAGGAGAACAGCGTTAGGAAGGAGATATATATTAGCCATGACTGAATGACGGAGTAGACGATGGGCCAAATTGCCTAATTTTACTTCGGAGTCACATAACTCAATTCGTCGTTCGCATGGCGAAGCACCGGACTTCGCTCCTGTCAGCGGTAAGTTTAAATCTACAGGTAAGTTTTGTATTTCTTACCAGGTTGTGTTTATCTTGCAGGAACCTCTTCTTACAGAGGGTTCCTGCTGGATATTGTAGCGAAGTCAGGACGAGCCACGGGGAAACCGGCTTTGGGCTGTGGGGAGACTCCGGTCCGGACCGCGGAACGCGAGTAGCCAGTGGATGTCGGGTTCGCTACTCCAGTCACTGAAAAGGCGGTCAGCAGCTTCCAGACCGCTGTGGTTCCCGTGGAGGGGTAAATCCAGGAGGAAGGCGGTATCACCACCAGAGTCGCTGACAGTGTGGTCAGCGGCTCCCAGACCGCTGTTGTCCCCAGGGCATGGGGTAAAAGCAACAATAAGTCGGTCAAGCCTATGGACTTGGACTAGTCGGGCCGGGAGGGTTCCCCTCCGGAATGGATACCATTTTTTGCACGGTTGTCTAAAATGGAGCTCCTCATTGAGAGGATGTTCCATCAAGATACACTCCGACAGGAGGAGTTGTGTCAGCGCCGGCCTATGGGAGAGCCCTCTCCAACGGCACTTGTGTCAGGGCTGCTTAATGTCTTCCTCTTGGAGGAGGAGAGCATGCAGAGGCCTGAGCCAGCACCCGTTTCAGGGCTGCCTACGAATCTCCCTCTCTGTGGAGGGGAGTGCGAGTGGTCAGTATGTAACTGACTTCAAATTCTAAAGTATGTCCATGGAACATACTGGTGCACGTGCATATGGCTTCAAGGGAATCCTTGCAAACAAAGGTGTTGCTGCCAGAAGCGTTGGTTACCACCCGGAAGGGGCCAGAGTTCCCCTCACGCTACAAGTGCCGGCAGTGAACAGCGCTATCAGTGGGACATTAGAGGCAGCCGCCGAATCTTCTATTCAGGTAGGACCTATTCAACAGGCAAAACCTGGATGAGGAAGCAAAAGCTGTCGGACCAATCAAGGTACCAACGACGAGCAAAGCTTCATCGATTCGAAGGCAACACACCCCACGCCTCCATTGGCAGTAAGCGGTTCACTGAAGCCGACGGCAGTGTGAAAGCTGAACAGAGGTTCCACGCACCCTACCAGTCCTACTCTACAACCAAGGTAACCAGGCAGGTAGGTGGGTCTGGCATTTGCGAAGCATGGGGTAAGTGGACCACTTCCAAGTTGGTAATATTTACACTTGTCTGTAAAACACACAAATGGTTAAGGCATTGTCATCTACTCAGCGGCATCTAACCACGTGAAACTGCACAATGCTAGCATTCCAAGCAAGTTTGGAATTAGGGCCAGAATTGTCTTTTGAGGCAGGCTCAGTATTATGGCCAGGATTGCCTTCGAGACAGGATCGGAAATATGGCCAGAGTTGGCTTTCGAGGCAGGCTCAGAATTATGTCCAGAGTTGCCTTTAGAGGCAGATTCAGGATTATGAGGCAGGCTCAGTATTATGGCCAGGATTGTCTTTTAAGACAGGCTGGGAAATCGGGCCAGAGTTGTCGTTCGAGGCAGGCATGGAATGATGGCAGGCGTGGCCTGTTCATTGTGAAAGATGGAGAATGTCGTTTAACTCGCATGTGCAGTATAAACCTATCTGAATAGGAAACTTCATTACTGACTAACAACTGATTTCATAAGAATCTCAAAGAAACATTCAATGCAGTTCCCATTTACAGGGATCACCAGAGACATTTGAAATTATCAGGAGGAGGCAATGATAACTGTGATGATAACAATAAAGTATTGCAAAATGGGCTAAGTTATTTACCCAGGGTATTTACCAAATTATTAAAATCGGTGCTTGGACTACTCAGCGTTCAAAACACTTGTTATGTCTTGTCTGGATGATATTCTAACACTGTATTTTGCTAAAATCAACAATTTCAGCCACAAACTATATTTGTGAATTTGGGCCTCATCCATCCAGTGAATTTAAGTTGTTACCAAATAGACTTGTTGGTCATTGGGATTTACCTTTAACTATTAATTAACCTATGAATCCGCCCTGGAGCAAGAGATTGGACTTAATAGAAACCAGTAACAACCTTGTTGTTATAAAGCAGCCTTCATAGAAACATAGAAAATAGGTGCAGGAGTAGGCCATTCGGCCCTTCGAGCCTGTACCGCCATTCAATATGATCATGGCTGATCATCCAACTCAGTATCCTGTACCTGCCTTCTCTCCATACCCCCTGATCCCTTTAGCCACAAGGGCCACATCTAACTTTCTCTTAAATATAGCCAATGAACTGGCCTCAACTACCTTGTGTGGCAGAGAATTCTAGAGATTCACCATTCTCCGTGTGAAAAATGTTTTCCTCATTGTTAGGTGCTCCCCCCCCCCCCGGTGAATGCTATGTACTTACCTTTCTCTGTTTCTCTCCCGAGTGCAGGCCTCGTGGCTGTGAGTCTGGAATCACGGGGTTAAAGGCTCCTGTACCCGATTGGCCAAGCTGCGTCAGGTGACGGGTGACTCATCTGAAGCTTAAATACCAGAGTCTCCCAGGATTCTCTCTCTTCTTCGCCGACCCTGACTTGTGAGCAGACTGCTGGTGTGAGCTGCGGAAGGCCTGGCCACATGGCATAGAACTTTGTGTACTTTCACCATGACTTGTTAACAAATATTGAATTGGGACGGATAAGGGCTGACCTTAGTGTTTTTGTGTATTTTGTTTCAGGGTTATATCTCTTTAGGCAGGTTTTAGAGTCTCCGGTTCGACGGTCCATCACGTGGCTGGCTGGAGCACGGTTAAATTGTTTGTCAGTCCATCCATATCCCTGACTGGGTTGTTTGAATCAGGTTTGGGTTTTGTGTTCCATTGAATAATTAAAACTATTTATGAACTTGAACCTGGTTTTTGAATTATGTTACGCGGCTCTGAAGTACCTGCATTCGGGAGTCGTAACAAAATGGGGGCTCATCCTAAGCTTTGAGGACCCTAGACGTTTTTGGGGTTTTTTTTGGTAGGCTTCTGGTGACTGAGGAAGTCTGTGTGTGTGAGGGAATTTTTTCTTCCCTGCTTTGAGGTAGTCTGTGTTGTGAGGGAATTTTTTCTTCCCTGTTTGTGGTAGCATTGGTGCCCAGGGTTTAGCTGGTGGTTTGGTGCTACATTAGAGATGGAATTTAAGGTGAAAGAGTTTGTTGAGGCTCCTAATCAGGAGATGTTTGATAGTTGTACTAAGGAGAATTTGATTATGCTGGCGGATAACTATGGCGTGCCTATTGATAAGCATTCGAAGGAACAGTCTATGAAGACATAGTTATGGTCTGCTTTGGTGGATAGTGAGGTGTTGCCTGGTAGTCCTGGCAGTCATACATTTCCTATACAGCCAGTTCAGAACATGGAGGTCATCATTAAACTGAAGGAGATGGAGCTTGAGTCACAGAGAATGGCCTTAAAGGAGAAAGAGCTCAATCTTGAAATGAAACGGCTTGAGCTTGAGGAGGAAACCAAAAGGGCTGAACTTCAGCTGTGGGAGAAAGAAGTAGGTACTTCCCGGTTCTCTTCTAAAGAGCATGAGTTTGATGTGAGCAGAAATATTCGTTTGGTTCCACCGTTCAGTGAAAAAGATGTTGATAAATATTTCACTGTGTTTGAGCGTGTGGCTATATCACTGAAATGGCCTAAGGGCGTGTGGACATTGCTGTTGCAATGTGTCCTTGTTGGTAAAGCGCATGACGTATATTCGTCATTGTCGGTGGAGAATAGCCTTGACTATGATTTTGTAAGAGCTGCAGTCCTCAGAGCGTATGAGTTGGTTCCCGAAGCATACCGCCAAAAATTCCGGCGTTTCAGAAAATATGATAACCAAACATATGTTGAAATTGCTCGCGAAAAGGAGGCTCTGTTTCAACGCTGGTGTGCTTCTCAAGGGGTAAAAGATTTTGACCAGTTACAGTCCTTGATCATAATGGAGGATTTTAAAAACTGTCTTCCTGAAAGAGTGACAACATATTTTAATGAGCAGAAGGTATATGAAGTGTCTAAGGCCGCGGTATTGGCGGATGAGTATGTGCTCACTCATAAGGCTGGTTTTGGGGAGCGATCCTCTGGTTTTAGTGGGAGACCAGTTGATCGTGGTGTTGTTGCTGGTAACAGTGTAAAACTTTTACTGTGCCAGTTGATGGCAGCACTTCAAAGCAGTGGGAAGTCAAACCTGATAAAACTGACAGTGATTTGAGGACTAAGGAAGGTCCTGTGTGCTACTATTGTAGAGGGAGAGGGCACATGTTAAAGTCGTGTCCCGTTCTGAAGCAGAAAAATGCAAAGCCTGTGGCTTTGGTGGGTACACAGAAGGCACCTGTGGTACCTGAGGTGTCTAAGTCTGATGAGTGTAGGAATTATTCTACGTTTATCATGAATGGTTTTGTTTCTCTGGAGGATGGGGGTGATAGAGTTCCAGTATCCATCTTGCGTGATACTGGTGCTACTCAGTCCTTTATATTGGATAGTGTACTGCCGTTTTCTGGGGAATCATCAGTTGGGTCAAGTGTCCCTGTGGTAGGATTCGGGATGGATGGCATGGTAGTGCCTTTACATACTGTGAGTCTCGAGTCCGAGTTGGTTTCAGGCCGGGTAACTGTTGGGTTACGGCCGTGTTTTCCCATTGGGGGAGTTTCTGTGATTTTGGGGAATGACTTGGCAGGAGGTAGAGTTTTAGTTACTCCTGAGGTGACGGCTGTTCCGATGGTGCAGAGTCCTGATAGATTGGCTATGCAGCATCCGAGGGTCTTCGCAGCTTGTGCTGTCACGAGGGCTATGGCTAAGAGCCAGGCGAAGTTTGGGGATGTAGTGGACTTGAGTGAGAGATTTCTTGGGGAGCAGGATAGTGGATCCGGTGTTGCGCAGGGTGTGTCTACATCACAAGTTGGTGAGGTGTCAAAGACTGGGCCGGTGTCGCTGTCACGTGACCGGCTGGTTGAGGAGCAAAAGAGTGATCCAGCTTTCTCTGATCTGTTCGACTGCGCGGTGCCTGAGCATAACTCGTATGGATTCCACAGCAAAGGGGTATTTTCTAAGGGAGGGCTTACTGATGCGAAAGTGGTCTCCCTTGGATATATCTGGGCATGATGATTGGAGCGTGGTTGATCAGATTGGGATACCTCGTCGGTATAGGGACGAGATACTCTGTTTGGCTCATGAAGGTCCTCTGGGTGGACATTTGGGGGTCAATAAGGACAAGGGGTCACAGCTTAAGGATAAGGGGGAAATCCTTTAAAACCGAGATGAGAAGAACTTTTTTCACACAGAGAGTGGTGAATCTCTGGAACTCTCTGCCACAGAGGGTAGTCGAGGGCAGTTCATTGGCTATATTTAAGAGGGAGTTAGATGTGGCCCTTGTGGCTAAGGGGATCAGAGGGTATGGAGAGAAGGCAGGTACGGGATACTGAGTTGGATGATCAGCCATGATCATATTGAATGGCTGTGCAGGCTCGAAGGGCCGAATGGCCTACTCCTGCACCTAATTTCTATATTTCTATGTATGATCGTATCCTACAGAATTTTTTTTGGCCAAGGTTGAAAAAGGGCGTAAAACAGCAGTGCAGGTGTTGTCACATTTGCCAGGTGGCAGGAAAGCCGAACCAATCGATTTTCCCTGCGCCTTTACATCCAATCCCTGTGGTCGGTGAGCTGTTTGAGCGGATTCTAGTTGATTGTGTGGGTCCTCTACTTCGGACAAAGGTGGGCAACAAGTTTTTATTGACAATTATGTGTGCGTCTACCTGCTTTCCGGAGGTGGTCCTTTTGCGTAGAATTACTGCCCCTACCATTGTGAAGTCTCTCACTAAGTTTTTTTCGTTGTTCGGTTTGCCCAAGGTTGTGCAGAGTGACCAAGTTTCCAACTTTATGTCGAAGGTTTTTGGTCAGGTAATGAAGTTGTTAGATATTAAGCATTGTTACTCCAGTGCGTATCACCCTGAGAGCCAGGGAGCTCTCGAGAGGTTTCACCAGACTTTGAAATCTATGTTGAGGACTTACTGCCTGGAGTTTGAAAAAGACTGGGATGAGGGGGTTCATCTAGTTATGTTTGCGATGCGTGAGGTCGTGCAGGAGTCTTTAGGGTTCAGTCCTGCTGACCTGGTGTTCGCGCATACTGTACGTGGTCCGTTGAGGGTCCTGAAGGAGATATGGTTGCAGGAGGATACAAAACGTAGTATTTTAGACCACGTCTGTACTTTTCAGTCTAGACTGAGGAGGGCATGCGAACTGGCAATGGGTAATCTTGCTTCTTCTCAGTCTAGGATGAAGGACTGGTTCGACAGGAAGGCTTCTAGTAGGATTTTCTTCTCCAGGTGACAAGGTCCTGGTGTTGTTGCCTATTCCTGGTTCCAGTCTGCAGGCTCGGTATCGTGGTCCCTATCAGGTAGTTAAGAAGGTTGGTGAGAGGGATTACGTTATTGGTACCCCTGATCGGAGGCTTAAGACTCGGCTCTGTCATGTCAACATGATAAAGCAGTACCATGAGCAGGAGCCTGTGGAGGTTGATGGGGAGGAGCTGTGTCCTTCGGTTTCGTCTAAGCCTGTTTTGGCTGCAGTGGTGCTGCCCCCTGACACGGGTAGTGATGTGGGTGAGGCACGGTTGTCTGTGGCAGTGACGCAGGGAAAGCTGTGTAACTCTGAGGCTTTGGGGTCGCTTCCCTTGCGGTTGGCTCATTTGACTGAAAGTCAGTGGGGTGATCTGCTTGCTTTGGTGGAGTCAAATGGGTCACTGTTCTCGGATGTGCCTTCTCAGACGTCTGTGCTGCAGCATGACATTGACGTGGCCGGTGCTGCGCCAATTAAACAGCATCCGTATCGGGTCAACCCTGACAGGCGTCAACGTCTAAGGAGTCAGGTTGACTATATGCTGCGGCATGGCATTGCTGAACCTAGTTGTATTCCGTGGAGTTCTCCGTGTCTACTGGCTACGAAGGCTAATGGGGAGGACAGGTTTTGCACGGACTTTCGGAAAGTGAATGGTGTAACTAAGCCGGATTGCTATCCTCTCCCACGGATGGAGGATTGCGTGGATCGTGTGGTAGGTGCATCTTTTGTGTCTAAGTTGGACTTGTTAAAAGGGTATTGGCAAGTTCCTTTGACTAGGCGGGCAAGAGAGATCACTGCGTTTGTTACGCCTGATGACTTTCTTCAGTACACGGTAATGGCATTTGGGATGCGCAATGCGCCGGCAACCTTCCAACGGTTGGTGAAAATTGTATTGTCTGGTTTGTCCTTCTGTGAGGCATACCTTGATGATTTTGTTGTGTGCTCCAGGTCGTGGATCGAACACATCGGTCATCTGAAGGAGGTATTTCATCGTCTAGCGGAGGCAAACCTAACGATCAATCTGGGGAAGTGTTAGTTTGGCCAGGCCATGGTAACGTATCTGGGTAAGGTGGTGGGCCGGGTTCAGGTTCGCACTCTCAAGGAAAAGGTGGGGCATATTGTCGCATTTCCTGCTCCAACCTCTAGGACTGAACTCCGTAGATATCTGGCTATGGTTGGGTACTATAGAGGATTCTGTCCAAACTGCTCTGCGGTGGCTGCCCCTTTGACGGATTTGCTGAGTCCGAAGGTAGCTTTTGTGTGGTCCACAGAGTGTCAAAAAGCCTTTGATCATACTAAAAGTCTTCTGTTGCGCGCACCTGTGCTTTCGGCACCTGATTTGGAGCGTCCATTTAGACTGGCAGTGGATGCTAGTAATCGTGGGGTTGGTGGAGTTCTTCTACAGGATGATTCAGATGGGGTGGAGCATCCAGTTTCGTACTTCTATAAGAAGTTTAATCGTCATCAGAAGTGGTACTCCACCATTGAGAAAGAAACCCTTGCTATTTTAATGTCTCTGAATCATTTCGAGGTTTATGTGGGCTCCTCGAATGTCCCTGTCATCGTACTCACGGATCATAATCCTTTGGTATTTTTGCAGAATATGAAGAATAAGAACCGGCGGTTAATGAGCTGGAGTTTGCAGCTGCAAGACAACAACCTGGAGGTCAGGCATATCCGTGGCAAGAATAATGTCTTGGCTGACGCCTTGTCGCGCCAGTAGTGTTTTAGCTACTGATTAGTTTCTGGGATTTGGTCGTGTTTTTTCTCTCTTCTTCTGAAACTTATTCAGTATCTTTGGGTGGGGGTGTTAGGCGCTTCCCCCCCCCCCCCCCCCCCTGGTGAATGCTATGTACTTACCTTTTTCTGTTTCTCTCCCGAGTGCAGGCCTCGTGGCTGTGAGTCTGGAATCACGGGGTTAAAAGGCTCCTGTACCCGATTGGCCAAGCTGCGTCAGGTGACGGGTGACTCATCTGAAGCTTAAATACCAGAGTCTCCCAGGATTCTCTCTCTTCTTCGTCGACCCTGACTTGTGAGCAGACTGCTGGTGTGAGCTGCGGAAGGCCTGGCCACATGGCATAGAACTTTGTGTACTTTCACCATTCCTTGTTAACAAATATTGAATTGGGACGGATAAGGGCTGACCTTAGTGTTTTTGTGTATTTTGTTTCACGGTTATATCTCTTTAGGCAGGTTTTAGAGTCTCCGGTTCGACGGTCCATCACGTGGCTGGCTGGAGCACTATTAAATTGTTTGTCAGTCCATCCATATCCCTGACTGGGTTGTTTGAATCGGGTTTAGGTTTTGTGTTCCATTGAATAATTAAAACTATTTTTGAACTTGAACCTGGTTTTTGAATTATGTTACGCGGCTCTGAAGTACCTGCATTCGGGAGTCGAAACACTCATCTTGGTCCTAAAATATTTCCCCCTTATCCTTAAATTGTGACCCCTTTAATTCATTAAGAGTAATTGGTAATATAGTAGCTGTGATTCAGCTGTGCAAGTGGGCATCGTGCAAAGTAGCAACCTCTCAAGTGCCATGTAAGTCATTGTTAACAGACTTATGCTATTATCAGCTGAAGCTACCAAAGTCACAATGATGGATGAACAGTATTCAGCATTGCTCCAGCAGTTTGGTCAGTAAAATATCAGTTTTATTACAAACTGATGCTAAGTGCTCTAACGTGGAAAATTGCGAATGTGATCTCTAGTTCGGAGTCGAGGAGATTTGCATGAGTTGCCAATTCTTCAGTTATTGATATCAACTATCTATAGACACTAGTTGCATTCTATGGGTTAAAGGGTTATTGAGTGAATATGCATAATCTGCATGCTCAACTTCAAGTTGATACACTATAGTGGTGGCATATGTTAGGCACATGGGTGCAATCAACTAAAAGTATCCTGCAATAATTTACCTAATCTCATTTGCCACTGGTGTATCATCAAGTACAGATCAATGACAACACAGAATGGGTGTTAGATCACAAAATATTTATGAAATTATGGTTCGATGAAACGCTGAATATCGATATGTTGCTTTCATGCTTATTCACCGGTTGTAAAATTATGTGGCATAATAGTGGCGAGAGATACATTCTCGCTACACGGAGGAGGAATGTTTCTTTTATGTCTTCCACCATTTTGCCTCATCAGTCGGGTCTTGAAATAAGGGTGAGAGGGGTTACTATTATTATTACTTGTTCATTAAACAGCATCAGCATGTTTTAAATCTATGTCATGTCTGTATGCATTATGAATGTTTCCCTCATCTGTCAATGAAGCAGTTGTGGGTTGTGTAGACTCACTTCTCATTGGCATGAAGATTTCATTGTCTAATGCATTTCATTGTCTCTGTACTGTACACTGACAATGACAATTAAAATTGAATCTGAATCTGAATCTGAAATCACAGAGCTTTGAAATCTTCACGGAATCACTCACGTGACTCCGAAGTAAAATAGTAAGATTAAACGAGAACTTACCAGTTTTAAGTTTGATCTTTATATTATGAGGAGTTGCGTTGGTGATTACGTGCACCCTCCACTCCCAACCCTCCCTCACAAAGATCATCCGGTAGTTCCAGGTTTCTGATCTTACTATGTTACTTCAATTACTGTTACCTGTGATTTCACACCGCTGCTTTGAAGTTTACGTTTAATGTTACTATTCTACTCCTATACCTTATGACATTTTACCACAATTAGCATAATTTTTAGCATGGTTTACACCTTATGGTATTATTCCTATTAATGATGCTTTGCACACAAACTGGTGTCTTATTCCCTGAAGATTAACAATGACATAACTCCATTGGCTTGGTCTGTAGTTTACCCATCCCCTGTAAGTGAGCATTGTTTTACCTTATTCTGCTATTCACCATGTGTTATGTGGCCTCTGTTTCTAGCTTAATTGCAACCGCCGAGCCACGACAGTAATGCAGAAGTAGACAATTCATTCTGTTTCAGAAGAGGGTTCACCTAAATTCCTAAGACTCCTTGAAGAAAATCTAATATATCCGTTGTCTACTTTTAGATACTTTTAGTTCATATGGAAACATGTTTTTTTGGCCTGGAGATAGAAGTAAGCAATATAGTAAAGAATTGGGTAATTATACACTGTTGGACTCAACTGATGTACAAGGTGAGAAGTTCACAGTTTCTTCGCCAAGAACTAGTACCATGCTGATACACAAAATCTCAAATGAGCGAGCACTGTACTAGAGCTCTCAGGTTTGTCTCTGATCAGGTTCATCTCGTGTCGGGTCCCTCTCACCCCCTCCTCCTCTTTCCCCCCCCCCCTCCTCTCCGCCCTCATCCTCCCCCCCCCCCCCCCCCCCCCCCCCCCCCCCCCCCCCCCCCCCCCCCCCCCCCCCCCCCCCCCCTCTCCCCCCCCCCCCCCCCCCTCTCCCCCCCTCTCCCCCCCTCTCTCCCCCCCCCCCCCCCCTCCCCCCTCCCCTCCCCCCTCCCCCCCCCCCCCTCCCCTCTCTTCCCCCCCTCCCTCCTCTCCCCCCTCTCTCTCTCCCCCTCTCTCTCCTCTCTCTCTCTCTCCCTCCCCCCTCTCTCTCTCCCCCCCCTCTCTCCCTCCCCTCTCTTTCCCTCCCTCTCTCCTCTCTCCCTCTCCCCCTCTCCCCCCCCCTCTCTCTCTCCCCCCCTCCCGTCACTCTCTCTCTCTCTCTCCCTCCTCTCTCTGTTCTCTCTCTCTCTCTCCCCCCCCCCCCTCTCCCCCCCCCTCTCCCTCCCCCCTCCTCTCCCCCCCCCCCCCTCTCTCTCTCTCTCTCTCTCTCTCTCTCTCTCCCCCTCCCCTCTCTCTCTCTCTCTCTCTCTCCCCCCCTCCCCTCTCCCCCCCCCTCCCCTCTCCCCTCCCTCTCTCCCTCCCCCCCCTCTCTCCTCCCCTCTCCCCACTCTCTCCCCCCTCTCCCCCCCTCTTCCCTCTCCCCCTCCTCTCTTCCCCCTCCCCCCCTCTCCTTCCTCCCCCCCCTCTCCTCCGTCCCCCCCCCCCTCTCTTCCCCCCCCCCCTCTCTCCTCCCCCCCCCCCTCTCTCCCCCCCCCCCTCTCTCCTCCCCCCCCCCCTCTTTCCGTCCCCCCCTCTCTTTCCTTTCCCCCCCCCCTGTCTTTACCCGCCCCCCCCCTCTCTTCCTCCCCCCCCAACCTCTTTCGTCTTCGTCCCCCCCCCCCCCCTCTCTCTGTTGCTGAAACAAATTTCAATAGGATATACAGCTTACCACGTGGTGATGAAATCCGTGCTCGATGTGTATCATGTGGAGCTGGTGCTGTTAAAGGAAGGAATAGATTTCAGGCCTCACATTTGGCATCAATGAAAACTCTGAAGACAATTCTCTGCTCTCTCTCAGTAAAATATGGTTTAATATATTAGCTGTGTAAAAATGGGTTAAAAATTGACCGTATTTCTTAGTGAAAAATTGGTAAATGTAAAGTATTCACATACAAAATATTGAAAAATAACAAAGGACAATGGAAATCAAATATCCAAAGCTGTTAGAAAAACATAATAGATCCAACATGTTGAGACAAAGACGTTCATCTAAATTTTCTCATCTTTACATATAGAGAATTTTATAAGAACACTGGACTAAGTGGGACCCATTAGGTCACAGTCACATGGGAGGCCTGGTCTCCCCAACGCAATAATCCACCACTCACCTGTTCCCCCCCAACGCAACCCACTCCCCCAAACCAATATTTCACCACACACCCATAGCCCCTAACTGTGCAGGCATGGCTCATTTCTCTTCATCCCCAAGCACTCTTCCCCCGCCCCTTTCTCTTCATGTGTGGGAGGGGAGGCGGGTGTGCGGTGGGAGGGGAGAGGAGGTGCGTGTGAGCAGGGAGGTGGAGGTGGGAGGGAAGAGCGTGTGGCGGGGGGGGGGGGTGGGGAAGGGAGGTGTGTGGCAGGGGGGTGTAGGGTGGGAGGGGAGGTGTGTATGTTTTGCATCTCTTGTTGCGTTCTTCAGGGGGTGCCTGGCGAGGGCCAGTAGGGGAGGGGGGAGCATCCTGCACCCGGGAGGGGGAAGGCTTCAGGCGGGGCCTATCGGGTGCCGGTGGCGACAGCGCTGCCATGGCCTAATGCTGGGGGGTGTGATGGAGGGGGGTTGTGGAGGAGGGATGTGTGGGGGAGGGGGGGTGGGGAGCAGAGGGGTGGTGGGGAGGAGGGGTGGTGGGGGAGGAGAGGGGAGGGGGGTGTGATGGAGGGGTAGGTGTGGGGGCGCAGAGGGGTGGTGGGGAGGGAGAGGGGGGTTGTGATGGAGAGGGAGGTGTGGGGGGGGGCAGAGGGGTGGTGGGGAGGGGTGGTGTGATGGAGGGGGAGGTGTGGTGGAGGGGGTGTGTGGGGGGAGGGGTGTGTGGGGGAGGGGGGTGTGGGGGGAGCAGAGGGGTGGTGGGGAGGAGGGGTGTGTGGGGGGGGGGGTGTGTGGGGGAGGGGGGTGTGGGGGAGCAGAGAGGGTGGTGGGGAGGAGGGGGTGTGGGGGAGGGGGTGTGTGGAGGAGGAGGGGGTGTGATGGAAGGAGGGTGTTGGGGAGGGGTGTGTGGGGGGAGGGGGGGTGATGGAAGGGGGGTGTGTGGGGAGGGGGGTGAGGGGGAGCAGGGGTGGTGGGGAGGAGGGGGTGAGGGGGGGGGGGGGGTGGGGAGGGTGTTGGAGTGTGGGCAGGGGTGTGAGGGAGGAGGGCAGGCTGGGGGAGGGGGGTGTAGGGGAGAAGGGTGTGGGGGAGGAGGGAGTGTGGGGGGAGGAGGGGAGTCTGGGGAGGGGGGGGGGGGGTGTCAGGGAGGGGATGGGGTGTGTGAGGAGAGGTGTGTGTGTGGGGGGAGAGTGGATGTGCGGGAGGGGGGTGTGGGGGGAGGGTGTGTGTGGGGGGGGAGGGGGTATGTGGGGAGGGTGTGGAGGGGGAGTGTGGGTGTGGGGGAGGGGTTGTACGGAAGGGGGTATGGGGGGAAGCTGAGGCTGTTGGGGAAGAGGGGAGGTGGAGGGGGGTGGTGGGGGATGGTGGGCGTGGGGTGGGTGGTGAGGGGGTGGTGTGGGGGGGGGGATGTGGGAAGGGGGCGGTGTGGGGGAAAGGGGGTTGGGGAAGGGGGGGGTGGTGTGGTGGGGGGTGGGGGGAAGGGGGTGACGGGGGAGTTGGGTTGGGGGTGGGGGAAGGGGGGTGGTGGAGGAGGGGGGTGGGGTAAAGGGCGTGGTGGAGGGTGGTGGTGTGTGGGGGGGAGTGGGTGAGTGGGGGTGGTGGGTGAATGGGGTGGTGTGGGGGAAGGGGGTGGTGTGGGGTGTGTGTGGGTGGGGGAAGGGGGTGTGTGGGGAAAGTGTGTGTGTGGGGAAAGGGGGGAAAGGGTGGGGGAAGGGGGGGTGGGGAACGGTGGTGGGGGAAAGGGGGGTGGGGGAAATGGGTGGGGAACGGTGGTTAGGGAAAGGGGGTAGAGGGAAGGGGAGGGGGAATATATGGGTGTGGGAGGGAGGGGAGGGGGAAGGGGGTGTCGGGATGGGGGGTGGTTGCCGCAGGCGCAGCTCGCACTTTGCTCACCCCGCACCTTCAGCTTTCGGCCTCACCCAACAGCTCCCGGTTCCACACCGGCTTCACTCAGAGTCTTCCGGTTCAACTAAGCAGCTCCCAGCTCGTCGTGCTGGTCACGGCAGAAGCAGCCCGCACGCTGCTCACTCCCCGCACGCTGATCAACACACTCCGCTCCTTCAGCTATATTCTCCTCGCCACCGGTGACTGACAGCGGGTGCCGGAAGGGGCAGATTTCACGATTTTTTAACCTTCATAACTTTTGTCCTATTTCACCAGTCGGAATAAAACTTGTTGCAATGGCAGCACAGGAGAATGGCGAGTAAGGTGGCGAAAATCGTAGCTCTATCGGGTACCGCTTTCGCACAAATTTAACAACAACGCAAACCGGAAGATGAGAGTTTTATAAGTATGCTAGACTAAGTGGAACCCGTTGGGTCCCAGTAACACGGGAGGCCTGGTTCCCCAACACAACCCATTCTCCAATTAAATATTCCACCACACTCCTGGTTCCCCAGCACAACGGCGGGACCGTTCTGTAGCTGGGGGACGGGGACGGCTTCAGGCGGGGAGCGTCCTGCAGCCAGGGGAGGGGGACGGCTTCAGGCGGGGCCTGTTGGGGGTGTGTGTGAGGTGAAGGGTGTAGGGGAGGGGGAGTGGGGAGGGGATTGGTGTGTGGGGGAGGGGGTTGTGTGGTGGAGGCGTGTGTCGGGGGAGAGAGGGGTGTGGGGGAGGGGGGGATGTGGGGGATGTGGGGGATGGGGATGTGGGTGAGGGGTGTGTGTGGGAGGGGGGTTAGGGGTAGGGGGTGTGTGTGTGGGATGGGAGTGTGTGGGGATGGGAGGGTATGGAGGAGGGGGTGTGGGTGCAGGGGGGGGTGTAGTGCAGGGGGGGAATTTAAGGGAGGGGGGGTGTCGGGGAGGGGTGAAGTAGGGGAGGAGGGGTGTGTGGGGGAGTTTGTGGGGGATGGGGTGTGTGGGGGAGGGGTGTGTGTGGGAGGGAGAGGGCGGGGAGGGGGGTGGGGTTGTAGGGGAGGGGGGTTGTAGTGCAGGATGGTTGTAGGGGAGGGGGAGTGTCAGGGAGGGGTGGTGGAGGGGAGGAGGAATAGAGGGGAGTGTGGCCTCACCAGTTCCCGGCCTCGGCTCTGTCCGTACTCAAAAGGCTCCAGGACCCGGCTCCGGACTTACTCATCGGCTCCCGTTCCCAGCGCCTGTCGCGCTCACAGCGAGCCCCCGCCCACGAACTCAGCCCATCCCAGACATGATGAGAGTTTTAGTATATAGTATATACTATAGATAGTATATAGATAGAAGATAGATATGGATATAGATAGAAAAAGATAGACAGACAGACAGACAGACAGATAGACAGACAGACAGACAGACAGATAGATAGATAACAAATGTAAGAATTAGACCCAGAAGCAGCAGTAGAAAGTTTGACACTTTCTACTAAATTCATGTATATGCGCTCAATCTTATCTTCACCACAAAATTAAACAGCATCCCAGAAATTGGTCAATCAATACAGCATTTTCTGCTTTTTATTTCTCTCACACACATATGTACTTGTACACGTATGCACACCCTTTTCTGCCTGAGCAGTTATTATACCCATATCATTCTTTCACTGAACACAGTATAAGCGACAAATAATTTTCTGTATTTGCAGGTATGAGTCAGGCTGAGAATCTCATGACAGCAATTGTCTGTGAAACTAACAGAATGCACCTGCAGGAATTAAGGGAATTGTGCTCCATGGGTTGAGGCATAAATGACTAAGAACTTGGCCTGTACATATTCTTTCAAATAGCACAACTGAGAGATAAGATATAGTTTACATAATGATTGGCACTGCACTTCTACTGATCTACAGTATATGCCTAAAAATTAAGGCTTGGGATTTCAATTCACCAGTTCCAAAAAATAAATAAATAGATAGATAGATAGATAGATAGATAGATAGATAGATAGATCCATCCATATTACTAGAACTCTTTTGTTTGTGTGTGTCATCTGGGCACAATCTGGTTAATTCCTATTTTCTTCCAAACGCTAGGCCACAGCTTTCTTATTTTCACACATCCTACTCACATTTTTCCCCTGGAGGTGATAAACATCTTTCCGTCACATTTCCACCTATATTTCATTACAGTTGTTACAGACTTCATAAAGAAATGTGTGGAGGACTGCATCCCCACAAAAACCCGAGTGTTTCCCAATCAGAAACCTTGGATGAACTTTGAGATCGGCACTTCTGAAGACCAGACACCGGGCATTCATGTCTGATGATACAGTGGTCTACAAGAAGTCCAGATACGACCTTGGTAAGGCCATCAAAAAGACCAAAAGGGACTTCCGCTCCACACTGCCTTCCCCGAGCCCCCATTCGCTGTGATGGTATTTCAGTCACAGTCACAGAGGCTGACGTCAGGAAATCCTTCAGAGGGGTGAACCCTCGAAAAGTGCCTGGACCTGATGGTATACCCGGTCGTGTTCTAAAAACCTGTGCGGACCCAACTGGCTGTAGTTTTTACGGACATTTTCAACCTCTCACTTCTGAGGTCTGAGGTTCCCACCTACTCAATTAAACCAGTGCCCAGGAAGAGCAAGGTGACGTACCTCAATGACTATCGACCAGTGGCACTAACGTCTGTGGTGATGAAGTGCTTTGAGAGGTTGATCATGGCGCAAGTCAACTCCTACCTCTACAAAAGCCTGGACCCACTGCAGTTCACTCTGGACCACTTGGACAACAAAAACTCATATGTCAGGCTGTTATTCATTGATTACAGCTCGGCATTTAATACAATCGTCCCCTCCAAGCTGGTTACCAAACTCGCAGAACTGGGTCTCTGCGCATCCCTCTGCAATTGGATCCACGACATCCACAGTCTGTTCGTATTGGTGAAAATGTGTCAGCCTCGATAACAATCAGCACGGGAGCACCTCAAGGCTGCGTGCTCAGCCCCCTGCTGTACTGACTCTATGCTCATGACTGCATAGCTGGTCATAGTGCGAACTCCATCATCAAGTTCGCTGACGACACCACTGTTGTGGGACATATCACAGATGGGGGTGAGTCAGAGTATAGAAGAGAGATCGAGCGACTGTCCATATGGTGCCAGCACAATAATCTGGCCCTCAACACCAGCAAAACCAAGGAACTGATTGTGGACTTTGGAAGGAGTAGGATGGGAACCCACAGTCCCGTTTATAAGTGGAGAATTTCGGTAAGGCCTTTGACAAGCTTCAATAAGGAAATAAGGTTGGTTAAGAATAGGTTAGTAAGGAATAACAAGATGGATTAAAAAGTGGCTCTATGGGAAATGTCAGAGTAATGGTGGATGGATATTTGTCAGGTTAGGGGTCAATGACTAGAGGGGTACCTTGGGGATGTGTGTTGGGTCCACTGTTGTTTGTCATGTGAATAAATAATATGGATGTTGGTGTGGTAAGATAGATTAAGAAATATGTAGATGATACTAAGATAGGTGGTGTTGTGAATAATTAAGTAGATTTTAAAAATGTACAGAGAGATTTAGGTCATTTGGAAGAGTGGGTTGAAACATGACAGATGGGTTTAATGTTGATAAGTGTGAGGTGATACATCTTGGCAGGACAAATTCAAATTAGACTTACATGGTAAATGATTGTGAATTGAGGAATGAAGTTGAACAGAGGGATCTAGGAATAACTGTGCATAATTCCCTGAAGGTGGAATCTCGTGTAGAAAGGATGGTAAAGAAAGATATTGGTGTGTTGGCCTTTATAAATCAGAGCATTGTGTATAGAAGTTGGGATGTAATGTTAAATTGTACAAGGTATTGGTGAGGTCAATTGTGGAGTATGGTGTATAATTTTGGTAGGCATAATTATAGGAAAAAGGTTAACAAAATAGAGAGTACAGAGGAGATCAATTAGAATGTTGACTGGGTTTCAGCAACTAAGATAAGAGAAAGGTTGAGTAAGTTAGGTCTTTATTATTTGGGAAAGATAGAAGGAATACCCACCATGGTAGTGATGTTTTCTTAAGGAACTGTTTATTGGCAGTATCTCGTTCTATTACAGAATTAAAAACCAAGGGGCTGCTGGCACAGAGTCCCCATCTCGACTTGACAATCCATTCTGTGAAAGCAGAGAACTGGGATCTTGTAAAATCATGGAAGGAAGAAAAGCTGCAACCTAGGTGGACTGGACCCTACCTTGTGTTATTAATCACCGAGACAGCAGTACGAACAAAAGAAAAAGGGTGGACACACGCAAGCCGATTTAAGGGTCCTATGGAGGCCACACCGGACAATGTCAGCCCATGGACTGTGCGTGAAGGGAAGGAAACATTGACTTTGTGCCTATTCGGATGTTGTATCATTCCCTGCGCACGGGGTCTGGCTCAGCGATTGATAGAGACAGCCCTGACAAAGAACCGTGCTGCCACCATAATGGACTTCAGAACACAGTATGACCAACGAGAGGAGGATAGGGAGGTGAAGAATCTGCTGCTAGCATTAGAAAAGGAGGAGATAGTGTAAATCAAGGGTGCGTAGCAAAAAGAAAAGGATGGATTGTGAGGAAAGAGTTAATAGATATGATTGATTTAGACTAGGAATAGAAAAATATAACTTAGAAAGAAATAAGCTGTCAGCAGAAGCCAGACTGCTAGTAGAATAGAAAGTAACGATATAAAGAACAGAGAGAAATTCTAGATAAAAAGTAGCAATAGAAATACTTCAGTAGAAGTTTGGGTGAGCGTTCCAAGACGTTCTCGTGAGAATCTGGGTTTTATGTTATGATTGGAAGAAGCTCAATGGGTGTGAAAATAGTGAAAAGAAATGTATAAAGATAGAAGACATCCCGATCCTCGGTGTGCCTCTAGGAGACATCAGAGGAGAGGCACCTATTTTGCAGAATATGAAATTAATAAAAACACTTCTTTGTCTGAATTTGTCTCAAGAAGGGTCAAGAGCTTCAAATTCCTGGGCGTGCACATCTCTGAAGATCTTTCCTGGTCCGAGAACACTGATGCAATTATTAAGAAAACACATCAGCGCCTCTACTTCCTGTGAAGATTACGGAGAGTCGGTTTGTCAAGGAGGACTCTCTCTAACTTCTACAGGTGCACAGTGGAGAGCATGCTGACCGGTTGCATTGTGGCTTGGTTCGGCAACTTGAGCGCCCTGGAGCGGAAAGGACTACAAAAAGTAGTAAACACTGCCTAGTTCATCATCGGCTCTGACCTTCCTTCCATCGAGGGGATCTATCGCAGTCGCTGTCTCAAAAAGGCTGACAGTATCATCAAGGACCCACACCATCCTGGCCACACACTCATCTCCCCGCTACCTTCAGGTAGAAGGTACAGGAGCCTGAAGACTGCAACGACCACGTTCAGGAATAGCTACTTCCCCACAGCCATCAGGCTATCAAACTTGGCTCGGACAAAACTCTGAACATTAATAGCCCATTTGCACTTTATCCGTTTATTTATTCATGTGTGTATATATTTATATAATGGTACTAGACATAGTGGGACCCATTGGGTCCCAGCATCACACGGGATGGCTGGTCACCCAACGCAATATTCATCCTCTCCATCAATTCCAATATTGCTCACCAGTTGGGGGGGGGGGCTTTCTGTTGCGCTAGTATAGGTGTTGTGGCCCCAAGGTACTGGTTTCCAGAGGGCTAATATAGACATTGTGGGCCGAATGGATTCTTGGGCTGGCAGCTCAGTCACTGAGGCCTGGAAGTACAGTCACTCGGACCTGGCAGGCTGTCAGCTGAGAAAGTGCCAGAAATTCTGCCCAAAACAGGTGACAGACTTTAAGAGAGAAGGGGAGAGGGTGGACTGAATGGATTATTGGGCTGGCAGTTCTGTCACTTACGGCTGGTGGGCTGGCAGTTCACTTACTCATGGCTCGTGGGCTGGCAGTGCAGTCACTCAGGCCTGGCACGCTGGCAGTTCACTCAGTCACCCCTCCTCCCTTCACCCCTTCCCCCCCCCCCCACTCTGCTCCTTGTCATTCACACACACGCACAGATTCATTCACACACACAGACTCATTCACACACACACAAGACCCATTCACACACATACACACACACACACACACACAGACTCACTCAAACAGACACACAGACTCATTCACACACATACACACATGGACTCATTCACACACACACACAGACTCACTCACACACAGACACACAGACTCATTCACATACACACAGACTCATTCACACACACAAACCCACACACACATTCACACATACACACAAAACAGGCTCATTCACACACATAAACTCATTCACACACACCCAGACTCATTCACACACACATACACACACACAGACTCACTGAAACAGACACAGACACACTCTCACACACACACACTCATTCACACAGACTCATTCACACACACGCACACACACACACACACACACACACCCACACACACACACACACACACATTCATTCACACACACATACATACACACACACATTCACACACACACACACACACACACACACTCATTCACACACATACACACACACAGACTAATTCACTCACACACTCACCCAATACTAAAATGCCAAGTAACATCAGAATATACAGTGTGTAAAACGAAAGTTTAAAGCCTCCTGTAGAGGCTGCTGGTGCTGAAGCAAAAACGTGCTTTAAATAACATCCAACAAACACACTCACCATAGACAGAGCAGCTCTCCTGAATGATTCAACGGCACCTGCACTTGGCGCCATCTTGACGTCACCCTCTGAGTGAGCTACCACACTTCCGGGTTTTATAGTCACTCCCCACTGCAGCCAGTGGGGGCAGCAGAGAGAATGGCAATTAAAAAAAAAATATTAATATCTCTCTGATTTTTCATCGATGGGAAAAATCCTCTGATCCAGTCCGGCGGAGGGGGGCTCTGAGCGAGGTGGCCAAAAATGGCGGCCATGTGGCGGCATTCTCTCGGAAATCACATCGCAGTGAGTCAAAAGCGGTCAAGATTTTTTAGTAATATAGATATGGACACACTGATCTGTTCTGCAGTCATGCCTACTATGTTCTGTTGTGCTGAAGCAAAGCAAGAATTTCATTGTCCTATCAGGGACACATGACAATAAACTCTCTTGAATCTTGAATTTCTAAAGTTTTTGATCCTTCAAACTTAAAAAACAGCCCATTTTGAGATTAAAAAATCCGACTGACATCAGAATGCACTCGCAAGGCATGATGGACACTCTGGGAGGGGGGGACACTCCAGCGCACGCAGTGAACGAGGAATGGCGGAGGTTGTCAGCCGCCCGGTGCCCTGCGGCCACCCAGTACCTGGTGGGGGGGTTGCTGCCGCGGGCCGAGCCCAGTGACTGGGCCTGGGCTGGAGCTGAGCCTGGAGCTGGAATGAGTGCCGAGCCCGGGGCTTGGGATGGGGCTGTGACTGGGGCTGAGAAAGAAGCCGTCGGTGGAACCAAGGACGAGCCTTGGTCCAGGGTCAGGGACAGTGAAGTCAGAACCTGCAGTGGAGCCCAGGCGGCGGCCGAGCTGATGGCTGGAGACTGCCGCTGGAACCAAGGTCGAGCCTGGGCCTGGACTGTAGCCCAAGCGGAGGGCGATCTGATGGCTGGAGACTGCCGCTGGAACCAAGGACAAGCCTGGATCACAGCCAGGGCCGGGTCGAGTACGAGAACCAGGCCGAGTTCCAGGCCCTGGCGCCATCCTAGGGTCCTGGGGCAGGGCATGGGAGTGAGGGGAGGAGGATGAAGGAAATGAGGAGGGAGATGTGATAGGGTCTCTACCCACCCCCCTCACTCTCTGCCCCTCTCCCTCTCTATCCCCTCCCCCTCTCTTTATCCCCCTCCCTCTCTACCACCCCTCCCTCTCTACAACCCCTCCCTCTCTACAACCCCTCCCTCTCTAGGGAATGGTGAGTGTTCGGTCCAATGGGTGAGCGGTGGAATAGGGTTGTGTGTGGGGGGGTGTGAGGGAGGGGGGTGTAGGGAAGGAGGGGAGTGTGGCCTCACCGGTTCCCGGCCCTGGCTCCGTCCGCACTCAAAAGGCTCCAGGACCCGGCGCCGGACTCACTCACGGCGAATACAGCCCAGCCCGGTCCGCGAACACAGCCAGCCCCCGCCCGTGTACACAGCCCACACTCCATTCTTTCAGCTTTATTCTGGGCGCCGGTGATTAACAGTGGGTGCCGGAAGGGGCGTCGTTGTCCCGGAGAATAACAGACCAATAACCTTTGTAATATTTGACCAATCGGAACAAAATTTGGTGCGCTTGGAGCAGAGAACGGTTAGTAAGGTGGCGAAAAATCCTAGTGATAGAGGGTACCATTTTTGCGCAAATTTAAAAACAACGCAAACCGGAAGAGGACATGATGAGAGTTTTAGAATATAGTATATACTATAGATAGTATATAGATAGAAGATAGATATGGATATAGATAGAAAAAGATGGACATAGAGAGACAGAGAGACAGAGAGACAGATAGACAGCTAGACAGACAGACAGACAGACAGACAGACAGATAGATAGAAATTGTAAGAATGTAAGGCCGGGTCGAGTGCGAGAACCAGGCCGAGTTCCAGGCCCTGGCGCCATTCCAGGGTCCTGGGGCAGGGCATGGGAGGGGAGGAGGATGAAGGAAATGAGGAGGGAGATGGGATAGAGTCTCACTCTCTGTCCTCTCACCCCCCTCACTCTCTGCCCCTCTCCCTCTCCATCCCCTCTCCCTCCCTCTCTACCCTCCTCACTCTCTACCACCCCTCCCTCTCTTCCTCCCCTCCCTCTCTAGGGAGTGGTGAGTGTTGGGTCCGATGGGTGAGTGGTGGAATATTGCTTTCGGGGACCAACTGTGATGCCGCACGCCCCCCCCGCCGCGTTAGGGGATGGGACCCAATGGGTCCCACTTGGTCGAATCTATTACTAAAACTCTCATCTTGTTTGTTTGTATATTTATTTGTATATCTGTTTGTATATTTGTTTGTATATTTGTTTGACGTAGCGCTGCTGCTCCGGGCCCACGGGGAGTGAGAGGAGTGGGACCCGGGGTAACGACTAGGCCGCAGCCTCGGCCTCTCCCACCGCCTCCCCCGCTCCAGGCTGCTCAGCCCATCCCCCCCCCCCCGACAGCCCCCGCCTCAAGTACAACTTCATCGCGGATGCGGTGGAGAAAACGGGACAGGTGGTGGTTTTCCTCGAGATCCTGGGGAGGTGAGGAGAAAGAAAGGTGGGGATTGAGGGAGAGGAGGGGGTTGGGAGGAAGGGTGGTGGGAAAGTGGAGGAGTTAGGGAGTGGAGGATAGAGGGAGCGGAGGGAAGTGGGGGCGGTGAGGAGGGAGAATGGGGGGTGGGATAGGGGGGAGAGGAGAAGGGAAAGAAGAGGGAAGGTGAAGAGAAGGCGGAGTGAGTGCTGGGGGAAGAGGGGGAAAGGATAGGGTAGGAAGAGCTTTGGCGAGGTAATGGAGTAGGGATGGGGAAAGAGAGAGGGGGGGAGGGAGGGGGTGAGTGGAGAGTTGGTGGAGGGTGGGGATAGTGGGATAATGGATGAGGGGAATAGGGGACTGAACAGGGAGAGTGAGATGTGTTCACATCAATCATATTTTACGTGTTATTGCCATTTTAAACTTCACAACAGGAATCTCTGGCGTCACAACGGGCTATGGGTGAGTGATGGAATATTCCGTTGGGGGACCAGGGCCAATGGGTTCGCACTTGACCTAGTATATATCTATCTATGCATTACTAAAACTCTGATCTTTTTATCTGCGTGGTCATTCTTTTGCGCAAAAACGGTACGTGATAGCGCTATGATTTTTTTCGTCAGCTTACACACCGTTTTTCTGAGCTGCGATTCAACTAAGTTTCGTTCCCATCGGTGGTCTAATGTAAAAGTTAGTGTGGTTTATAAAATCTTAAAAAACACGCATGCGCAGATTGATCTCCTCCCCTGCCGTTCACCGCCACGTGGATTGGTCTTTTCTCCCGTTACTCCGCGTGACGGTCCGCCCCTTCCTGTGCCATTGTGTCTTTACTGGAGTTGAGGTTGGCCAGTGGAGGATTCCAACCGGACAATTATCGGAGGGACCGGAAACGGCCCAGAGATGTCGCCAAACGGAGAGTGGAGAATCTGATCCCGGGCCCAGCGACCAGCATAGAAACATAGAAACATAGAAATTAGGTGCAGGAGTAGGCCATTCGGCCCTTCGAGCCTGCACCGCCATTCAATATGATCATGACTGATCATCCAACTCAGTATCCCGTACCTGCCTTCTCTCCATACCCTCTGATCCCTTTGGCCACAAGGGCCACATCTAACTCCCTCTTAAATATAGCCAATGAACTGGCCTCAACTACCCTCTGTGGCAGAGAGTTCCAGAGATTCACCACTCTCTGTGTGAAAAAAGTTCTCCTCATCTCGGTTTTAAAGGATTTCCCCCTTATCCTTAAGCTGTGACCCCTTGTCCTGGACTTCCCCAACATCGGGAACAATCTTCCTGCATCTAGCCTGTCCAACCCCTTAAGAATTTTGTAAGTTTCTATAAGATCCCCTCTCAATCTCCTAAATTCTAGAGAGTATAAACCAAGTCTATCCAGTCTTTCTTCATAAGACAGTCCTGACATCCCAGGAATCAGTCTGGTGAACCTTCTCTGCACTCCCTCTATGGCAATAATGTCCTTCCTCAGATTTGGAGACCAAAACTGCACGCAATACTCCAGGTGTGGTCTCACCAAGACCCTGTACAACTGCAGTAGAACCTCCCTGCTCCTATACTCAAATCCTCTTGAGCAAACACTGTGAGTCCCCGTCACACCGTCAGCTCCAGCCCCTGCCCCTCTGGTCCCTCTAGCTGGCTCCTGCCCCCTCCCCCGTGATACCCTCCTCTCCCCCACAACCCCCGTCTGTTCTCCGAGGTCTCTCCCCCCTCCCCCACATTCCCCCCTCTCCTCGCCCCCGCACCCACTCTCCCCAAAACCCCCCGTCTTTCCACCGAGCTCTATCCCCCCTGCCCCCACCCCCGCCTCCCCCTATAACCCCCCACACCCCTCCCCCTGCCCACACGGCCCCCAAGCCACACCCTCCCCTGCCCACACACGCCCCTCACTGCCCCTCACCCCCATACCCACTCCACCACAACCCATCCCCCACCCCACCATTCCCCCACACCCCTCCCAACTGTGCTCCCTTGCCCTCACAACCCCCCTCGCCCACACCACCCCCCCACACAACACCTCCTCCCCCACAAACCACCCACACACCCCTCCCCCAGCCACACACCCCTCTCCATCACCACAACGTTCGCTGCTCCCCCCTCCCTCCCGCACACACCCCACCATTCCATAGCCCCCCGCCCACACACACAACCACCACCACACCCCCCTCAACCCGTACCACATCCACCCCCCCCCACACCCCACACACACACACACCCTCTCCCACACGCACTCTTTCCCACACCCCTTCCGCAAATCCCTTCCCCCACAACCCCCTCTTGCCAAAAAAAACAACCCGCCCTCCCACTACAACCCTCCTTCCCCCACAATCCCCCCCCCCCCCGCTTACACACCCCTCCTCCCGCCCACACAACCCCCCCCTCTCCGGCTCCACAACGCTCGCTGCCACCCCCCTCTCCCCAACACACACCCCTCCCCTCCCACACACCCACGCCCACCCACACCCTCTCCCACATCCTCCATCCCCCACAGCCCGCCCACACACACACCTCCCCCACATACTCCCTCCCACACACACCACCAACCACACACCCCTTCTCCTCCCGCACACCCCTCCCCCCACATCCCCCCTCCCCCACCCCCACACACCCTATCCTGCCCTCACCCTACTCCCCACACACCCCGCTCACACATCCCCCCTCCCCCACCCACCCCCCGCTCAACCACCCCTCCGCCCCCACACACCCCCGTCCCGCACACCCCTCCCTCCCCCACACCCCTCCTCCAGGTGCAGAACGCAATTAGAGATGCAACAAGAATGAATGGAATGAATAAATCTCATCTTTAACGTTTAAATTGTTGTTATATTTTAAGAGTTATTCACATTTTAAGCTTTAATAAATCCCCTTTCCACTTGCCGTGCCCGTCAGCTGCGCTTGCGCAGTAATAACTGCGTGTTCTACGTCACAATGAAAACCCAATGGGCAGGAATTGCTGCTCCGCCGGAGAGCCACTAAAAGTGGATGGGAGGGTTAAGGGGGGGAAGGACTGAGTGCGAGGGCGGAAGGGCAAGGGGCGGAGTGGGGGGTGAGGGGAGGAGGGGTTATCAGGGACGTCACAACTGGAACCCGTCAGCCGTGCCTGCGCAGTTAGGGGTTATGGGTGTATGGTGCAATATTGCATTGGGGGGAGGGTTGCCTTGGGGGACGGGTGACTCGTGGAATATTGTGTTGGGGAATGGGTTGCGCAGGGGGACCACGCTTCCTGTATGACTGGGATTCAATGGGTACCACTTAATCTAGTATAACTAAAACTGTCATCCTGTATGTATATTTGTTTGTATGTATGTTCCCGAAATAGAGCTAAAATTGTACACGATAGAGCGACAATTTTAGGCCCACTTTACTCCGGAAACAGAGGAAGGTTGGTGGAAGGTGGCAGAGGGAGGACAATGGAGGGGGGGGAATAGGGGACTGAAGAGGGAAAGTGAGATGCGTTCACATTGATCTTATATTTTACAAGTTATTGCCATTTTAAGCTTTAAAAACATCGCGGTCATGCTCCCACATGGGGGCCGTGCCTGCGCAGTTGGGGTAGGGTTGCCATGACTCACGTCACAACGGGAGTCTCTGATGTCACAACGAGAACCTGTCAGCCGCGTCTGCGTAGTTGGGGGCTATGGGTGAGTGGCGGAATATTCCGTTAGGGGACCGAGGCCGATGAGTCCACACTCGGTCTAGCATACAACTAAAACTCTCTTCTTATATGTATAATTGTTTCTATGTATGTTCCCGAAACACAGCTAAAACGGTACTCGATAGTGCGACAATTTCAGGCCCACCTTAGTCATCATTCGCCTTGGGTGTGAAGTAGCAAGTTTAGTTCGATTTTACAAAGTATTTCCCTTGATAAACTTTAATTTACTTTCTACCGCCCCCACTTCCCGGCCCCATCAGCCACGCCTGCGCAGTTGGGGGAGGGTTGCCGGGTCTGGTATCCGCGCGTGCACAGTTCGGGGAGGGTTGCCGGGCCTGTCGCTATTTTAATATCACCGTTTTGACTGGCGTCACTACGGAGATCTCTGGCGCCACGATGGGGACCCAACGGGTCCACTGGTCATTTAATAGCATCTAAATGCCTAAATTTGGATATCACATTTTGTATCATTGCCCTATTCGGGTCATCAAAAAAAATCTTCATATTAGTTGAAAAATTACTGCTTCCAACAGTACGTTTTAAGAGAACTCTCCATGACAGCCTATATCAACAATCACCTGATAAAATGGGCCAATTTAAAAATATGAGGCATTAAGTGATGGTTACATCTGCAACATCTGCAAGACTCATAGGATTTTGCTATAATCTGGCACACATCTTTGATTCAGTCAATGTTTCATATTAATGTTTAGTATTAAACTGATCAAATAGATACTGAAGGAAGTTATGTTGAACAACAGAATGAACCCAGATCCCTGAATGGTTCATCAGCCAAAATCATTTATGGATGAACTTACTGATTGGATTTTCATGGGGCAAACAACACTCAGGAAAGGAGCGCGAAGAGATCACTGAAATAAAATATGCACAAACAAACTAAAGTTATACTTACAGCGTAAACACATTGGGTCAACTAAGGAGTCAGCTCTCATATCAAGCGAATCTGCACTTATGTCACGATGTGCTATTGAAGAAAGGAGATCATCTTAATGTTCCCAATCTTTCCATCAATATAAACTTGTAATATCAAAGTCAAAGTCAAAGTCAAAGTAACTTTATTGTCAATTCAATTATGCAACAGTAGTTACACATAGGATCGAAATTACGTTTCCCCATACTCCAAATGTGCAAGTAATATTAAAAGCACAGACAGACAACATATCAATAAAAATAGACAATAGACATACATTATTTAAAATATTAAAATATTCACAGTATGCCAAAATGTAGCAAAACCTTTGAGGTATTTTAAACAGGGTGCAACAATGAAAGGTGCAATATAGAAAAAGTGCAAATTCCGTACTGGAGACATTGAGCCAAAGTTATTTTCACAGTTTTGTTGTCTTTGTTTGGGTACTGTTCATGGAATTTACTTAAGTGTGTTGAGTAGTCTGATGGCTTGTGGGAAAAAGCTGTTTTTGAATCTGGTGGTTTTGCTCCGCATGCTGCGGTAGCGCTTACTGGAAGGTAGGAGGGTGAACAGTTTGTGTGCTGGGTGAGTGGTGTCCTTGATAATATTGCTTGCTCTCTTGCGACAGCGAGAAGGGTATAGGTCCTGGATTGCTGGTTGTGTTTAGAGTGTAGAATTATTATGTTATTTTATTGTTATTTTATATTTCATTTTCAAGTATTACCTATCATAGATTGCACATTGTTCTGAGCATTCCATTATCTCAGGTATTGGAAACAATAAAGCAGTCGTTGTATACAACGTGATTAACAATGGATCTGTTTCATTAGTGGCACACACAATGACTTAGCAATGACTTAGCCAGCTTTTACTGGCAATAGAAAATCAAGGAATGATATTATAGTGATCAAATTACTGTTAACTTGATCACTTTGTCGCCATAAGTACCATCCAATATATAACTTTGCTGTTGATTATTAATCCATTATAATCACCAGGATACTGTTGGGATTGGAGGGAAAGATTTGCCCGGCTGTGTTTGTTTTGCATGGAGTGAAGGGGATATAAAACAAAGAGAGGCAGTGATAAAGCAGACAGTCAGAATCTTTTTCCCTTGGAGAGTCTGTCAAAAACAAGGGGGCGCAATTTTTAAAGGGTGAGGGAGGAGTATTAAACGAGAACTGTGGGGAAGATTTTTACACAGAAAGTGATAGCGGGAACATGCTGCCAGAAGAGATGGTGAAATTAGATACAATCACTATATTTCTTATGCTTAAGAAACCTTTAGAAAGACAATTGTAGGCACGGCACGGCACAGAACAAATGCCAAGAGCCTTTGACATATTCACCGATCAGGAATGGAACAAATAAATTCTTACTTGCAGGCTAAGAATCTTAAGCATAGGCACCACAACAACAGCAAATATGCAATAAATGTGTGTGAAGGGAATGGACTGGCGACATAAAACTTACTGCTAAACTGTGGGAATTGCGATCCATGTGCTCTCGATTGATCTAATGCTGTTAAAAGAAGAAAACAATATATAATAAAATTTTAAAAGTGTGACAATTTTATGCTTTACAATGAGTTAATCTCTCATTCTTCTAAATTGAAGAATGTATTGGGCTGGTCTTAATCTCTCCTCATACAATAAACCCACCACCCCAGGAATCAATCAATCAGTCAGCATTTTCTGTTGTTATTTCATACCCAGACTTTAGTGCATGGGGAGTTACCTCAACATTCTCTCATTTATTAAATATAGAAACAACTTTCTGTGGCTGCAACCACTAGTCTGAGAAATGCAAGGATGGCAAGGATGGTTGAACCTCACGTGAATGGGGGTAGCCATAGAGTCACAGAGTTAAACAGCACCGACTCAAGCCCTTCAATCCAACTCATCCATGCCAACAATTTGCCTATTAGAACTAGTCCCATTTGCCTGCATTTGGCCCATATCCCTATAAATTATTCATGTCCATGTAACCCCACTCATACACGTATTGAAAGAGAAAGAGTACAGATAAAATCAAATATCAAATCAAAATTACTGGAAACATACAGTAGATCCAATGACATCTGTGGAGACATTGCCATTAACCAATAGTATTAATCTTGTTCTTCTTTCTTCATATTTGACAGTAAGTGCACATCCAATTTCCCAACAGATGGCACTTCTACCCCAAACGTGCAACTACATCACAACAATTTGATTCAAAGCAATTCAATTTTCATGCTCTGTTTACAAATTTTTAAAAAGACACTCCTGAATATTTCCCTTATGTAATTTATTGGGCTAGGGGCCATCAAAGAGAATAAAGGGGTACAGAGGGAAAGGAGTGAGCAAAAGAAATCAGGAAAATCAAAGAGACAGAGAAAAGGAAGAACACAGACACAGCAAATTCTCAACAGAGAGTGTGTGTGTGTGGGGTGGGTTAGTGTGTGTGGGGTGGGTTAATGTGTGAGCGGGGGGGGGGGGGTTAGTCTGTGTGTGTGGCGGAGGTTAGTGTGTGGGGGGAGTTATATACAATAGACAATAGGTGCAGGAGTAGGCTATTCGGCCCTTCGAGCCAGCACCGCCATTCAATGTGATCATGGCTGATCATCTCCAATCAGTACCCCGTTCCTGCCTTCTCCCCATATCCCTGACTCAGCTATCTTTAAGAGCCCTATCTAGCTCTCTCTCTTGAAAGTATCCAGAGAACCGGCCTCCACCACCCTCTGAGGCAGAGAATTCCACAGACTCACAACTCTCTGTGAGAGAAAGTGTTTCTTCGTCTCCGTTTTAAATGGCTTACCCCTTATTATTAAACTGTGGCCCCTGGTTCTGGAACATGTTTCCTGCCTCTAGCGTCCAAACCCTTAACAATCTTATATGTTTCAATAAGATCCCCACTCATCCTTCTAAACTCCAGAGTGTACAAGCCCAGCCGCTCCATTCTCTCAGCATATGACAGTCCCGCCATCCTGGGAATTAACCTTCCGCATCGGCAGACCCCAATCTGTTCAGACCGATGACAACCTCCCCTCACTAACCATGAACAGAGTTGCACCTCAGGGTTGCAGGCTGAGCCTCCTGTTCTATTCTTTTTCCACCCATGACTGTGTGGTGAAGCACGGACCTAATGGTCAAATGGCGCTACAGGTCTCTCCATTGCCGGACCAGCAGGTCCAGGAACAGCTTCTTCCCTGCGGCTGTTACATTACTCAACACTGTACCTCGGCCATTGCCAATCAACCCCCCCCGGACACTCCGTCCACCAGGAAAAAAAATAATTGCACTACTATGACTGTATGCACGTAAATATATTTATCTATTGCTCATATTCTATGTCGCTCTTCTAGGGAGATGCTAACTGCATTTCGTTGTCTCTGTACTGTACACTGCACAATGACAATAAAATTTGAATCTGAATCTAATGTCATTTACAATATCTCCGTGACACCTCTGCTGTTGGCTGAATCACGGGTGGTGACGAGTCAGTGTGCAAGAGAGTGAAAGAATACCTGGTGAAATGGCGCCGCAACAATGGCCTTTCACTCAATGTCAACAAAACCAAAGAACTGATCATTTATTTCAGAAAGGGGAAGTTGTGAGACCGCTTACCAGTTTTTGTTGGTGGATCTGCAGTGAGGAGATATAGCAGCTTCAAATTCCTTGGTGTTAACACCTCGGATGACCCTCCCTGGACCCAGCATAGATATAATTATGAAGAAGGCTCGCCCATTCTTTAAAAGATTTGAAGGAACTGGCACAGAAGAGGAGTTGCAATCAGCATAGTTCAACTATGATAATACTGAATGGCAGGGCTGCTTTGAAGCGCTGAATCATCTACTCCTGTTCCCAGTTTCTCATGTTTTTGTACAGGAGCAGGTGAATAGGACTGACAAATTTGTTCTCCACATCTCATCCATTTTACCTGTGAAGCTGTTATATTAAAATAATGCAGATAAGCCTACTGGGCCTCCCATGATCCTCTCGTGTCTCTGGGCATGCTTCTTTCCTCTGAACCTGCCTATTCTATTTTCTACATGTGAGACAGCCTCCCTACCTTCTGCACTATCTTTCTGCATCCTAATCCCATCCTTTCCTGCCTCACTCATTTAAACTCTACTGAGTAACTCCAGAAAACCTCTGTAAGGAAATAGGCCTTTGCTCAGTTCAGGTGCAATCATAGTCCACAAGTGTTCCAAAACCCTGAAGCCCTTCTCCCTCACCAGCTTTTTAGCTGCTCATTCATCTGTCCCATCAATTACTTCTATGCTCACTTACATATAGCACAGTGAATAATCCCACGATAACAACCCGAGTGCTCCTGCTTTTTCACTTTCTACCCAAATCCCTAAATTCCCTCTGAATCAGTCTGAAGGGTCCTGATCTGAAATGTCACCGATCCATGTTTTCCAGTAATGATTCCTGCCTCGCTGAGTTACCCCAGCACTTGGATCTTTTTTTGTAAATCAGCATCTGCAGTTCTTTTTTTCTACCATAAATATCCTTTGTAGGTCAGATCTTCCTTTTTATCTATGTCGTTCGTACCCATATATATCTTATAACATCTACTGTAACTGCTTGCCATCCTTCTTCAGAATTGTCCATACCCTCTCTAAGACATCTTTGATCCTGGCACTTGGTAAGCAACAGGTTGCCAGGTATATCACTCATGGCCATAGAATTGCCCATTTGTCCCTCACTCTCTAATGAATTATTTTTCACAACTGCTCATCTACACTTGCACTTGCTTGCTTCATGAAAAACAGCATAGATTCAATGTGTTTTGCGAAACCTCCAATGACCCAGAAAATATCTACAATTTCATGATGACCTAGAATAGATGAGTACTTAGTTCACGATAAAATAGGTTGAAGTCAGCATGGCTTTATGAAGGGGAGGTCTTGCTTGACAAATTTGCTGGAATTCTTTGAAGAAATAAATAGCAGGACAGACAAAGGAGAGTCAGTAGAGGTTTACTTTGATAAGGTGCCACACATTAGGCTGCTAAGGAAGATAAGAGCCCATGGTATCACAGGGCAGATACTAGCATGCATTTCAGGTTGGCTGGATGGCAGAAGGCAAAGAGTGGCAATAAAGGGGGCTTTTTCTGGTTGGTTGCCAGTGACTAGTGGAAGTCTGTAAGGGTTGTTGATGGGACCACTACTCTTCACGTTGTAGTCGAATAATTTGGGCAAAGGGATTGAAGGCTTTGTGGCAAAGTTTGCGGATGATACGAAAATAGGTGGAGGGGCACCCGGTAGTGCAGAGAAAGCAGGGACTCTGCAGGAGGACTTGGACAGGTTGGGAGAGTGGGCAGAAAAGTGGCAGATGGAATATAGTGCAGCAAAATATGGAGTCATGCATTTTGGTAGTAGGAATAAAGTGTAGACTATTTTCTAATTTGCGTGAAGAATCCAGAAATCAGAAGTGCAAAGGGACTTGCGAGTATTGGTGCAGGATTCTCAAAAACATATTCTGCAGTCGAAACGGTAGCAAAGTACAAAGGACAAAGGACATTTATTGTCACATACACCAATTGGTGGAGTGAAATTTGTCTTGCCATGCAGCACAGAGATAAAGATAAGACACAACATTAAAGAATTCAACAATAAACATAAAAACATCCCCCCGCTATGGTTCCCATTATGAGGGAAGGCACAAAGTCCAGTCCCCATCCCCTTGTCCACCCATAGATGGGCCTATTGAGGCCTCCGCAGTCGCCGATGCGACGGCCCGATGTTCCAGGCCGTTCTCGCCGGGTGATGGTACTCTGGCATTGGGAGAACCTTCTCATTGGGATACCTGGAGCGGCCACTTCCTAACTGGAGACCGCGGCTTCCGAAGCCGACAGGCCGCGCTGGATGGAGCTCCACCACTGGCAATCTTGCCGAGAGATCTCAAGAAGAAAGCAAACTCAATGCTAAGTAGACAAAAAAGCTGGAGAAGCTTGAGTTTCTCCAGCTTATTTGTCTACATTAGATTTTCCAGCATTTGCAGTTCTTTCTTAAACTCAATGCTCGCATTTATTTCAAGAGGGCTTGTATACAAAAACAGGGACGTAATGCTGAGGCTCTATAAGGCGCTGGTCAGGCCACATTTGGAATATTGTGAGCAATTTTGGGCACCATATCTGAGGAAGGATGTGGTGACACTGGAGAGGGTCCAGAGGAGGTTTACAAGAATGATCCCAGGATCAGGTTAACCTATGATGAGCGTTTGTCAGAACATGGCCTGTTCTCGCTGGAGTTTAGAAGAATGAGGGGGAACCTCATTGAAACATACAGAATAATGAAAGGTGGATGTGGAGAGGATGTTTCTACTAGTGGGAGTGTCTAGGACTTAAGGTCATAGCCTCAGAATTAAAAGACGTTCTTTTAAGAAGGAGATGAGGAGAAATTTAATTAGTCAGAGGTTGGTGAATCTGTGGAATTATTTGCCACAAAAGGCTGTGGAGGACTTCACTGGATATTTTTAAGGCAGAGATAGATTCTTGATTAGTACAGATGTCAGAGGTTATGGGGAGAGGGCAGGAGAATAGCATTAGGAGGGAGATATAGATTAGCCATGACTGAATGGCGGAGTAGACGATGGGCCAAATTGCCTAATTTTACTTCGGAGTCACATGACTCAATTCGTCGTTCGCATGGCGAAGCACCGGACTTCGCTCCTGCCAGCGGTAAGTTGAAACCTACAGGTAAGTTTTGTATTTCTTACCAGGTTGTGTTTATCTTGCAGGAACCTCTTCTTACAGAGGGTTCCTGCTGGATATTGTAGCAAAGTCCGGACGAGCCACGGGGAAACCGGCTTTGGGCTGTGGGGAGACTCCGGTCCGGACCGCGGAACGCGGGTAGCCAGCGGACGTCCAGTTCGCTACTCCAGTCATTGAAAATGCGGTCAGCGGCTTCCAGACCGCTGTGGTTCCCGTGGAGGGGTAAATCCAGGAGGAAGGCGGTATCACCACCAGAGTCGCTGACAGTGTGGTCAGCGGCTCCCAGACCGCTGTGGTCCCCAGGACATGGGGTAAAACCAACAATAAGTCGGTCAAGCCTATGGACTGGGACGAGTCGGGCCAGGAGGGTTCCCCTCCGGAATGGATACCATTTTTTGCACGGTTGTCAAAAATGGAGATCCTCATTGAGAGGATGCTCCATCAAGATACACTCCGACAGGAGGAGTTGTGTCAGCGCTGGCCTATTGGAGAGACCACTCCAGGGCTGCTTAATGTCTTCCTCTTGGTGGAGGAGAGCATGCAGGGGCCTGAGCCAGCACCCGTTTCAGGGCTGCATACGAATCTCCCTCTCTGTGGAGGGGAGTGCGAGTGGTCAGTATGTAACTGACTTCAAATTCTAAAGTATGTCCATGGAACATACTGGTGCATGTGCATATGGCTTCAAGGGAATCCTTGCAAATGAAGGTGTTGCTGCCAGAAGAGTTGGTTTACCAGCCGTTGGCAGAATACCCGGAAGGGGCCTGAGTTCCCCTCACGCTACAAGTGCCAGCAGTGACAGCGCTATCAGGGGACATTAGAGCCAGCCGCCGAATCTTCTATTCAGGTAGGACCTATTCAACAGGCAAAACCAGGATGAGGAAGCAAAAGCTGTCGGACCAATCAAGGTACCAACGACGAGCAAAGCTTCATCGATTCGACGGCAACACACCCCACGCCTCCATTGGCAGTAAGCGGTTCACCGAAGCTGATGGCAGTGTGAAAGCTGGACAGAGGTTCCACGCGCCCTACCAGTCCTACTCTACAACCAAGGTAACCAGGCAGGTAGGTGGGTCTGGCACTTGCGAAGCATGGGGTATGTGGACCACTTCCAAGTTGGTAATATTTACACTTGTCTGTACAACACACAAATGGTTAATGCATTGTCATCTACTCAGCGGCATCTAACTATGTAAAACTGCACAATGCTAGCATTCCAAGCAAGTTTGGAATTAGGGCCAGAATTGTCTTTTGAGGCAGGCTCAGTATTATGGCCAGGATTGCCTTCGAGACAGGATCGGAAATATGGCCAGAGTTGTCTTTCGAGGCAGGCTCAGAATTATGGCCAGAGTTGCCTTTAGAGGCAGATTCAGGATTATGAGGCAGGCTCAGTATTATGGCCAGGATTGTCTTTTAAGACAGGCTGGGAAATCGGGCCAGAGTTGTCATTCGAGGCAGGCATGGAATGATGGCAGGCGTGGCCTGTTCATTGTGAAAGATGGAGAATGTCGTTTAACTCGCATGTGCAGTATAAACTTTTCCGAATAGGAAACTTTGTTACTGACTAACAACTGGTTTCATAAGGATCTCAAAGAAACATTCAATGCAGTTCCTATTTACAGGGATCACCGGAGACATTTGAAATTATCAGGAGGAGGCAATGATAACTGTGATGATAACAATAAAGTATTGCAAAATGGGCTAAGTTATTTACCCAGGGTATTTACCAAATCACTATAATCGGTGCTTGGACTACTCAGCGTTCAAAACACTTGTTATGTCTTGTCTGGATGATATTCTAACGCTGTATTTTGCTAAAATCAACTATTTCAGCCACAAACTATATTTGTGAAATTGGGCCTCATCCATCCAGTGAATTTAAGTTGTTACCAAATAGACTTGGTGGTCATTGGGATTTACCTTTAACTATTAATTAACCTATGAATCCGCCCTGGAGCAAGAGATTGGACTTAATAGGAACCAGTAACAACCTTGTTGTTATAAAGCAGCCTTCATTGAAACATAGAAAATAGGTGCAGGAGTAGGCCATTCGGCCCTTCGAGCCTGCACCGCCATTCAATATGATCATGGCTGATCATCCAACTCAGTATCCTGCACCTGCCTTCTCTCCATACCCCCTGATCCCTTTAGCCACAAGGGCTACATCTAACTCTTAAATATAGCCAATGAACTGGCCTCAACTACGGCAGAGAATTCCAGAGATCCACCCCCTCTCTCTCCCCCCCCCCTCTCTCTCCCCCCCCTCTCTCTCTCCCCCCCCCCCCCTCTCTCCCCCCCCCCCCCCCTCTCTCTGTTGCTGAAACAAATTTCAATAGAATATACAGCTTACCACGTGTTGGTGAATTCCGTGCTCGATGTGTATCGTGTGGAGCTGGTGCTGTTAAAGGAAGGAATAGATTTCAGGCCTCACATTTGACATCAATGAAAACTCTGAAGACAATTCTCTGCTCTCTATCAGTAAAATATGGTTTAATATATTAGCTGTGTAAAAATGGGTTCATGACATTGACAGTCCATTTCTTACAGTGAAAAATTAGTAAATGTAAAGTATTCACATACAAAATATTGAAAATTAACAAAGGACAATGGAAATCAAATATCCAAAGCTGTTAGAAAAACATAATAGATCCAGCATGTTGAGACAAAGACGTTCATCTAAATGTTAATTTTCTCATCTTTACATAGATGCTGCCTTACATATAGAGAATTTTATAAGAACACTAGACTAAGTGGGACCCATTAGGTCCCAGTCACATGGGAGGCCTGGTCTCCCCAACGCAATATTCCACCACTCACCTGTTCCCCCCCAACGCAACCCGCTCCCCCAAAGCAATATTCCACCACACACCCATAGGCCCTAACTGTGCAGGCATGGTTCATTTCTCTTCATCCCCAAGCACTCTTCCCCCGCCCCCCCACCCCTTTCTCTTCATGTGTGGGAGGGGAGGCGGGTGTGCGGTGGGAGGGGAGAGGAGGTGCGTGTGAGCAGGGAGGTGGAGGTGGGAGGGAAGAGTGTGTGGCGGGGGAGGGGGGTGGGGAAGGGAGGTGTGTGGCAGGGGGTGTAGGGTGGGAGGGGAGGTGTGTATGTGTTGCATCTCTTGTTGCGTTCTTCAGGCGGGGCCTGGAGAGGGCCAGTAGGGGAGGGGGGGAGCATCCTGCACCCGGGAGGGGGATGGCTTCAGGCGGGGCCTATCGGGGGGGGGGGGGGGGTTATGATGGAGGGGGAGGTGGGGAGTCTGGGGGAGGGGGATGTCAGTGGAGGGATATGTGTGAGTGGAGGCCTGGTCCCCCCCAACGCAATATTCCACCACTCACCTGTTCCCCCAACGCAACCCGCTCCCCCAAAGCAATATTCCACCACTCACCCATAGCCCCTAACTGTGCAGGCACAGCTTATTTCTCCTTATCCCCCAGCTCCCCCCTCTTCCCCCCCCTCCTCTTCCCCCCCCTCTTTCCCAACCCCCCCTCTCTTCCCCCCCCAACCATCTCTCGCCTCCCCCCTCTCTCGCCCCCCCTCTTCCCCCCCTCTCTTCCTTCCCCCCCCTCTCTTCCTTCCCCCCAACCATCTCTCGCCTCCCCCCTCTCTTGCCCCCCCACTTCCCCCCACCTTTCTGTTGCTGAAACAAATTTCGATAGGATATACAGCTTACCACGTGTTGGTGAATTCCGTGCTCGATGTGTATCATGTGCAGCTGGTGCTGTTAAAGGAAGGAATAGATTTCAGGCCTCACATTTGGCATCAATGAAAACTCTGAAGACAATTCTCTGCTCTCTATCAGTAAAATATGGTTTAATATAATAGCTGTGTAAAAATGGGTTTATGACATTGTCAGTCTATTTCTTAGTGAAAAATTGGTAAATGTAAAGTATTCACATACAAAATATTGAAAAATAACAAAGGACAATGGAAATCAAATATCCAAAGCTGTTAGAAAAACATAATAGATCCAGCATCTGTTGAGACAAAGACGTTCATGTAAATGTTAATTTTCTCATCTTTACATAGATGCTGCCTGACATATAGAGAATTTTATAAGAACACTTTTATAAGAATTTTATAAGAACACTAGACTAAGTGGGACCCATTAGGTCCCAGTCACACGGGAGGCCTGGTCTCCCCAACGCAATATTCCACCACTCACCTGTTCCCCCAACCCAACCCACTCCCCCAAAGCAATATTTCACCACGCACCCATATCCCCTAACTGTGCAGGCATGGCTCATTTCTCTTCATCCCCAAGCACTCCCCCCCCCCCCCCCCCCTTTCTCTTCATGTGTGGGGGGGGAGGCGGGTGTGCGGTGGGAGGGGAGAGGAGGGGTGTGTGAGCAGGGAGGTGGAGGTGGGAGGGAAGAGCGTGGTGTGGCGGGAGGGGGGGTGGGGAAGGGAGGTGTGTGGCAGGGGGGTGTAGGGTGGGAGGGGAGGTGTGTATATTTTGCGTTTCTTGTTGCGTTCTTCAGGCGGGGCCTGGCGTGGGCTAGTAGAGGAGGGGGGAGCATCGTGCACCCGGGAGAGGGGGGTGGCTTCAGGCGGGGCCTATCTGGGGCCGGTGGCGACAGTGCTGCCGTGGCCTAATGCTGTAGGACCCTCCCCCTCCCGCTTCCAGCTGCCCACTCGGTGTGGTGAATGGGTGGTGGGGGAAGAAGGTAGAGGAAGCGGTGGAGGGAGAAGGGAACGGTGAGGTGAGGTGTGGGCGGGGGGGGGGTGTGCTGTGTGGGGGGAGGGTGGGTTTGGGGGAAGGGGGGTTTGGGGGAAGGGGGGATCTGGGAAACGTGGGGTTGGGAAACGGGGGGTGTGGGAGAAAGGAGGGGTGGGGAAGGGTGTGTGTGGAGGAAGGGGGGTGGTGGTCGGGGTGGCGTGTGGAGGTGGGGGAAGGGGGTGAGGGGGAAAAGGGGTGGTGGGAGGTGGGT
>NW_026576938.1:300000-381913 GCF_028641065.1 Leucoraja erinaceus
TACAGTGGTACATAGATCTAACTATACATACATACATACATACATACATACATACATACATACATACATACATACATACATACATACATACATACATACATACATACATACAGTGCTCCCTCAGAGGACCTCAAGAAAGGCTTGAGAGTAAAAATAAGTTTTAAGCCTGGACTTAAAGGAGTCGATGGAGGGGGCAGTTCTGATGGGAAGACGGATGCTGTTCCATAGTCTAGGAGCTGCAACCGCAAAGGCACGGTCGCCCCTGAGCTTATGCCTAGACCGCGGGATGTTCAGCAACCCCAAGTCGGCCGATCTGAGGGGCCTGGAGGTGGTGTGGTGGGTGAGCAGACTTTTGATGTAGCGTGGGGACAAGCCCGTTAAGGGCTTTGTAGACATAGAGGAGGACCTTGAAATGTATTCAGAACCGCACAGGGAGCCAGTGGCGAGAGGCCAGGATGGGGGTGATGTGGGCCCTTTTTCGGGTGCCCGTCAGGAGTCTCGCTGCGGCGTTTTGGACCAGTTGCAGGCGGGACGGGGAATATTGGCTGATGCTAGTGTAAAGGGAGTTGCAGTAATCGAGGTGGGAGGAGATGAATTAGTGGATGATCTTTTCGAGGTCGTCAAATTGGAGGAATGGTTTTATTTTAGCTATCGTCCGAAGCTGCAAGAAGCTAGCTGTCACCACGGCAACCACGTTTACCGAGAGTGTGGAGTCAGAATCAGGTACGTTACCGGAGCTAATATAATTGATCATGTCCTTCCATGTGATGTAGAGTATGGGACCATTAAATTTGTCAATGGCCAGGCTGGCGTCCTCCACTGTTGGTTGGCCATCATCATCGTTAATCCTGCAAAGGACAAACAGCTGGTGAATTAATTGACATCAGGACTTTTCTACTGAGCAGATATGAGGCCCCTTCTACTGCTTTCTGTGAACCAGAATCTTTGGAGCGCAGTAGGTTGAAGGGGCGATCGCAGTCAAAAAGGCACAACAGAGGATGTACTTCCTGCGGCAGCTGAGGAAGCACAATCTGCCACAGGCAATGATGGTCGAATTCTACTCGGCCATCGTAGAGTCTGTTCTCACCTTCTCCATCATGGTCTGGTTTGGCTCAGCCACCAAGCACGACACCTGGAGGCTGCAGCGAATCGTCCGATCAGCAGAGAAGGTTATTGGCTGCAACCTTCCCTCCATTGATGAACTGTACACTGCAAGGGGCAGGAAGCGAGCGGGCAAGATCATCTCTGACCCCTCTCACCCTGGCCACAAACTCTTTGAATCACTTCCCCCTGGAAGGCGACTCCGGACTGTCAAAGCTGCCACAGCCAGACATAAAAACAGTTTCTATCCACGAGTAGTTGCTCTACTCAACAGCCAAAAATCTGTAGCCTCCCTTTGATCTGGTATTTTGTTGGTTCACTGGCTTGATCAATGGTGTTTTATCATTAATGTCTTATTATTATTAATGTTTAGTGTTATCCGAGTCATTCGTAACTGTCACTGTATGTCATGTTGTTACTTGTGGGCGGAGCATCAAGGCAAATTCCTTGTATGTGAATACTTGGCCAATAAACTTACTTATTTACTTATCTTGCGGTGTGTAAAATCATGAGGGGAATAGGAAGGGTGGAAGCACAGTTCCCCCCCAGGGTAGCAGGAATTAGCAACTAGAGGGCACTGCTTTAACGTGCGAGGGGAAAGATTTAATAGGGACCTGAGGGGCAATTGTTTTCACATTGAGGGTGGTGGGTATGTGGAAGTAACTGTCGGAGAAAATCAATGTGGCAGCTACAATAACAACATTTAAACAATAGACAATAGGTGCAGGAGTAGGCCATTCGGCCCTTCGAGCCAGCATTGCCATTCAATGTGATCATGGCTGATCATCCACAATCAATACCCCGTTCCTACCTTCTCCCCATATCCCCTGACTCCGCTATCTTTAAGAGCCCTATCTAGCTCTCTCTTGAAAGTATAGTGGAATCAAGCGATATGGGGAGAAGGCAGGCACGGGTTATTGATTGGGGACGATCAGCCGTGATCACAATGAATGGCGGTGCTGGTTTGAAGGGCTGAATGGCCTCCTCCTGCACCTATTTTCTATGTTTCTATTGAAAGCATCAAGAGAACCGGCCTCTGAGGCAGAGAATTCCACACTCACAACTCTCTGTGTGAAGAAGCGTTTCCTCATCTCCGTTCTAAATGAATTAAATGGTTTAAACCAGCATCTGCAATTCACTCTTGCACACACATCACTAAGGTCTGGTCTAAAGACTTTAAACTTGACAGAGGTTCAATGAACAGTTTGTCTTACCTCCTCTTCTGAGTTTCCTCCTATAATAAATAAAAAAAACACACAAATAATACATGGAGGGAGATGTTTAGCAAATTGCAGCGGGAACTATTTTTCACTTTCTTCAGGAGAAGGGTCCCGACCCAAAACATCACCTTTCCATGTTCTCCACGGATGCTGCCTGACCTGCTGAGTCATTCCAGCATCTTCAGCTCCAACTGCATTATTAAGCTCCAACTCCATCATCAAGCATGCTGATGACACTGTGGTGGTGGGCCTGATCTCCAATAACGATGTGAAGACCTACCGGGAGGAGGTGGCTGATCTGGAACTCTGGTGTCAGGTCAACAGCCTCCTCTTGAATGTCACTAAAACTAAGGAACTGATTGTGGACTTTAGAAGGGCACAACAACCGAGGACGTACACTCCACTGGAGATAAATGGGACTACTGTGGATAGGGTGAGCTGCTTTAAATACCTGGGAGTCCACATCACAGAGGATCTGACATGGACAACACACACTGCAGCACTGGTGAGTAAGGCAAGGCAGCGCCTTTACCACCTCAGGCAGCTGAGGAAATTCAGAGTCTCACTGAGGATCCTCCAGTGCTTCTACTCTGGGACTGTATAAAGCATCTTGTCCGGCAACATCACAATCTGGTTTGGGAACAGCTCTGCCCAGGACAGGAAGGCTCTGCAGAGAGTAGTGTGTTCGGCCGAACACACTATGGGAACTACACTCGCTCCCCTGCAGGACCTATACACCAGATGGAGCAGATCCAGAGCCAACAACATTATGGGGGACCCCTACCCCCCCCAGCAACGGACTGTTCCAGCTGCTATGGTCAGGCAAACTCCTCCGGTGTCACGCAGAGAAAACAGAGAGGATGAGACATGAGTTTCTTCCCACAGGCCGTCAGGACTGTAAACTCTGATCTCACCAGGGACTCATTTACTGCTGTGTTGTGTCTTTTTAAAAGTGCTGGGGTTTTTTTCTATTAAGTACATACTGATTCTGTTCTATTTTCTGTAACTTTTTGCACAATCCGCAAACATTGCCACTTCCATTTCACTGCACATCTTGTATGTGTATGTGACAAATAAAGTTGCCTTGACTTGACTAGTTTACTTTCGTGATGAACCAGCATCCGCAGTTCCTTGTTTCTACCCAGTGCAATAGTATGCTTTGATTGCATGGCACGCAAACACATTTTAAAATTATATCTTGGTACACGTGACAGCAATAAAACAAAACTGATAAATCTCAAGAGTATAACAACTCACTTCCGCGTTAGATGCAAATATTCTTGCTTGATATCGCAGAGATAATTTGTTTTAAGTATGAACCCCTGATTGCTCTGGGAGCAGCGGTAGAGTCGCTGTCTCACAGCGCAAGAGACCCGGGTTCCATCGTGACTACAGGCGTTAGAAACATAGAAACATAGAAATTAGGTGCATGAGTAGGCCATTCGGCCCTTCGAGCCTGCACCGCCATTCAATATGATCATGGCTGATCATCCAACTCAGTATCCCGTACCTGCCTTCTCTCCATACCCCCTGATCCCTTTAGCCACAAGGGCCACATCTAACTCCCTCTTAAATATAGCCAATGAACTGGCCTCAACTACCTTCTGTGGCAGAGAGCTCCAGAGATTCACCACTCTCTGTGTTGTCTGTACGGAGGTTGTAACGTTCTCCCCGTGACCTTGTGGGTTTCCACCGGGTGGCCCAGTTTCCTCCCACATCCCAAGACGTGCAGGTCCGCGTCCAACTTCTTAGAGGGACAAGTGGCGTATAGCCACACGAGATTGAGCAATAACATTAGCAATAATAATAGGCTTTGGTAAATTGCCCCAAGTGTGTAGGATAGAACAAGTGTACAGTGAACGATGGTCGGGGCGGAATCAGTGGGCCGAAGGGCCTGTTTCCACGCCATAATCTCTTAACGAAACGGATGAGCAATCTATTGGTTCCGTTTATTTTTGACTTGTTGCATTCATCTCAAAGTTCATTTAATAGACAATAGGTGCAGGAGTAGGCCATTCGGCCCTTCGAGCCAGCACCGTCATTCAATGTGATCATGGCTGATCATCCCCAGTCACTAACCCGTTCCTGCCTTCTCCCCATATCCCCCAGACTCCGCCATGTTTAAGAGCCCTATCGAGCTCTCTCTTGTAAACGTGCACTGTTTTACTCTAAGACTAAAACTGAATCCTCACCCTCAGAAGTGCAAAACTGTCCTTCAGATACATTCTTTGTTGCATCTTTAACAATCTTTTATCGACAAAACCTAAGTAGGTCTGGATTCCGTGAAGATTCTGTCCGATTGTATCCAGCGCATTCTCCTCGTGTTTCTTCAGCTCCTTGATTAAACGGTGCTCTTTCTCCGAGAGAATTCTATGCATCCTTGCATATTCACTGCTGATGTTGTTCTGCATGCTCGTGGACAGATCCTGTGGATTGAAATGTAGGAATTTATAAACACAATGGTGACAGGGGTCTGGGGCAGGGGAAATCTAGAAACAACTCGGCAGTAATTATCATGTAGACTTAGACAATAGACAATAGGTGCAGTAGTAGGCCATTAGGCCATTCGAGCCAGCACCGCCATTCAATGTAATCATGGCTGATCATCCCCAATCAGTACCCTGTTCCTGCCTTCTCCCCATATCCCCTGACTGCTATCTTTAAGAGCCCCATCGAGCTCTCTCAAAGTATCCAGAGAACCGCCCTCCGCCCTGAGGCAGAGAATTCCACAGACTCACAACTCTCTGTGTGAAAAAGTGTTTCCTCGTCTCCGTTCTAAATGGCTTACCCCTTATTCTTAAACTGTGTGTGTGGCCCCTGGTTCTGGACTCCCCCAACATCGGGAACATGTTTCCTGCCTCTAGTGTGTCCAAACCTTTAATAATCCTATATGTTTCAGTAAGATCTCCTCTCATCCTTCAAAATTCCAGTGTATACAAGCCCGGCCGCTCCATTCTCTCAGCATATGGCAGTCCCGCCATCCCGGGAAGTAACCTTGTAAACCTACGCTGCACTCCCTCAATAGCAAGAATGTCCTTCCTCAAATTAGGGGACTTTCAGACATTAGAGATACAGTGTGGAAACAGGCCCTTCAGCCCACCGAGTCCGCGCCGACCAGTGATCACGCTGTGCATTAGTGTAGGAAGGAACTGCAGATGCTGCGTTAAACGGAAGATAGACACAAAATGATGGAATAACTCAGCGGGACAGGCAGCATCTTTAGAAGGAAGGAATGGGTGATATTTCCGGTCGAGATCAGTATGAAGAAAGGATCTCGATCGAAAACATTACCCATGCCTTCACTCCAGAGAGGCTGCCTGTCCCGCTGAGTTACTCAGGCCTTTTGTGTCTATCTTCGATTTACTCCAGCAATTTTTGTTTACCCTGTGCACCAGCACTATCCAACACATTAGGGACAACTTACAATCTTTACCAATTAGTCAATTAGCCAGCAAACCTGCACATCATTGGAGTGTCGGAGAAAACCGGAGCACCCGGGGGAAACCCACGCAGTCACAGGGAGAATGTGCAAACTCCACACAGACAGCACCCAAGGTCAGGATCAAACCCGGGGCTCTGGCGCTGTAAAGGGCCTGTCCCACTTACGCAACTTTCTTTAGGCGACTGCCGGCGACTAGGCTGTTGCCGCATGGTCACCGGAGTGTCGCCTGTATGGTCGTGAGTAGTCTCCTCAGTCGCCCAATGGGTCATAACGTTTTTCTGGTCACCGATGGATTTTGAAATGTTCTAAACTTTTCGGCGACCGTGGGCTTGTCGTAGCTTGTCTTCTCCTGACGTGGGTGCTGTTGTAGGTTGTCGCCAGCTTGTCATCAAGAGAAGTCAAGTAACGACTTTGGAAAAACACGTGATCAGTGAAAAATAAAGTGGTCTCTCTGCCTCAGTGGAGGCAGGTTCTCTGGAAACTTTCAAGTCAAGTCAAGTCAAGTTACATTTATTGATAAAGCACATTTAAATAAAACAACTCTCATTGGCCAAAGTGCTTTACATTTGTTATAAGAATAGTATAAACAAACAAACGACATACATATATACATATAGCCCTCGCTCAGTGGACGTCAGGAAAGGCTTGGGAGTATAGATAAGTCTTTAGTCTCGACTTAAAGGACATGTCAAGAGAGAGCTAGATAGGGCTCTTAAAGATAGCTAAGTCAGGGGATATGGGGTGAAGGCAGGAACGGGGTACTGATTGGGGATGATCAGCCATGATCACATTGAATGACGGTGTTGGCTCGAAGGGCCGAATGGCCTACTCTTGCACCTATTGTCTACTGTCTATTGTCTAAAGTGCGTCGACTTCCTGATTTTTTTTAAAGCAGCCTCATCTTTTTTCTGGAGCTCAGTCATCAGGTTTTCATACTGGCCCAACCTGGGTCTCTTCAGGGACAAGGCCTTCAACAACACAGGCCTCTTCTTCACCATTCCTCGTCCTTCTGTTGTGCAGATCTTTAAGCAAGAGGGCTGCGGCAAGCAGCAGGGCTTCAGCTTGTAACATGTGCAATGCCCTCGGATGTTGCAGAATGATTCGAAACCGCACCCTACAGCCCATTTTATAGGAATGGGCTGATTCCATTGTTTTGGAGGTCAAAATGACATCACCTGTCTTTGGCAGACAAAAATGCTGGAGAAACTCAGCGGGTGAGGCAGCATCTAGGGAGCGAAGGAAATAGGCAATGTTTTGGGTCGAGACCCGTTTTCGGACGGATGTGAGGGTGGGGAGGGGGATGAAGAAAGGAAGAGGCAGAACCAGAGGGCTGAGGAAGTGCTGAGAAGGGGAGGAGAAAGTAAGGACTATCTGGATGTCTTCAATTGCCCTCAGTTGTCGCCGCCAGTCGTAGCTTGACGCGGGTGGACAATACAATACAATACAATACCATTTATTTGTTATTTGAACCTCACATGAAGTTCAAACAAAATTTGTTTTCTGCAGTCATACAAGAAAAGAACCAAGACACACACCAACACAATTTACACAAACACCCTTCACAGTAAATCTCCTCCTCACTGTGATGGAAGGCAAAGTCTTGTCTCTCCCCTGCTCTCCATTCTTCTCCCGATGTCAAAGTCAAAGCCCCCGGCGGGCGCTAGCAAGTCCGCGGCCATTTAAAGCCGCGCCGGGCGATGTAAGGCCCTGCTCCAGGTCACTTTCAACCCCGCAATTCGGGCGGGAGAAGTCGCCGTTGCCGGTGCCCCGCAAAGCGGTCTCCCAACGGTGTCACCCTCCACCGGAGTCGGGTCGCAGCAGCGCGCCACCGCAGCTCTCCACGCTCCGAAGCTGGCCAGCTCCACGATGGTAGGTCCGCAGCTCCGCCGGCTCCGTGACTTGAGCCCCCAGGTCGTTCTGGTTGGAGGCCGCTCCACGGTGCTAGGCCCCAACTACAACGGAGACCCGACAGGGAAAAGATCGGGTCCCCGTGCAGGGAAGAGATTTAAAAGTTTCCCCCACCCACCCCCCACCCCCCACACATACACATTTAAAATCCCACTACAAACTATACCCTCAACTGGACAAAAAAAAAAGACAGACAGACTGCAGAGGCCGCTGCGACGTCGGTCGCGCCGCCCACCCATGGACCTGGACGTAGGTTATCGTAGGTTGTCGTCGTAGGTGGGCGTCCTAAGTCACGCTGATTGTGTTGCCGGTGTTCGGTAGCTTGACGTCGATTAGGTTGTTGTAGCTTGTCGTAGACATTGTCGTAGGGGGGTCCAGTCGCCGGTTTTTCGGCAACCTGCTACAGCCATGACAGTCGCCGGAAGTTGGCAGAAAAATCGCCAAAGTGGGACAGGCCCTTTAAAACGCAACAACTCTACTGCTGCGCCATTCTGCCATCCCCACATGAAGTACAGCATGTTCAGTTCAAGGTTGCAACACAACAATACATTTCTCACATAACTTTGAAAACAGCAGACTATTAAATAAAAGGAGGAAGTTTTTAACTTATTGACCATATATTTTAGATATTAAGAGAAGAGGCCATTTATTTTTAAACGACAATCTTTAGTTGAAACAATATTAATAGACAATAGACAATAGGTGCAGGAGTAGGCCATTCGGCCCTTCGAGCCAGCACCGCAATTCACTGTGATCATGGCTGATCATCCCCAATCAGTACCCCATTCCTGCCTTCTCCCCATATCCCTTGACTCCGCTATCTGTAAGAGGTCTATCCAATTGCTCTTGAAAGCATCCAGAGAATTGGCCTCCATTGCCTTCTGCGGCAGAGAATTCTACAGATTCACAACTCTCGGGGTGAAAAAGGTTTTCCTCATCTCCGTTCTAAATGGCTTACTCCTTATTCTTAACACGTGACAATAAATTAAACCAACCTAAGGGGGAAGTCACTATTTTGGAATATTTCCAGGATGCTAGTGTACACTAGTGTAGGAAGGAACTGCAGATGCTGGTTTAAACCTAAGATAGACCCAAAATGCTGGAGTAACTCAGTGGGACAGGCTGCATCTCTGGAGAGAAGGGATGGGTGACGTTTCGCAAGAGGGAACATCTTCTGCACATTGACATTGTCAGACTCCAAAAAGGATGAGGGTGGATCTTATTGCAACATATAAGATTATTAAGAGATTGGACACGCTAGGGGCAGGAAACATGTTCCCGATGTTGGGGGAGTCCAGAACCAGGGGCCACACAGTTTAAGAATAAGGGGTGAGCCATTTAGAACAGAGATGAGGAAACACTTTTTCTCACAGAGATTTGTGAGTCTGTGGAATTCTCTGCCTCAGGCCGGTTCTCTGGATACTTTCAAGAGAGAGATAGATAGGGCACTTAAGGATAGTGGAGTCATTGGATATGGGGAGGTCAGGGACGGGGTACTGATTGGGGATGATCAGCCATGATCACATTGAATGGTGGTGCTGGCTCGAAGGGCCACATGGCCTACTACTGCACCTATTGTATTTTGTCTATTGCCTCTAAGACTAACATGTGCCTCAATCAAGTCTCCTCACACTCTTCTGGGAATATTTACAACGATATCACCAGGACTCGAGGGCCTGACATTGCCCAACCACTGCCCAAAAGCTCCGATCCTCAAGTCTTGGGAGATTTATAAGAAGCCTGAGGTGTAACTTTTCCACACAATTTCTGTGGGTGTATGGAACGTCCTGCCGGAGGAGGTAGTTGAGGCAGGTACTATCGCAACGTTTAAGAAACATTTTGTTGGGCAGGTATGTGGATAGGACAGGTTGGGAGGGATATGGGCCACATGCAGGCAGGTGGGACTAGTGTAGATGGGGCATGCTGTGTGTGTGTGTGTGGGGGGGGGGGGGGGGGGGGGGGGGGGGTTGGCAGAAGGGCAGAAGGGCCTGTCTTCACGCTGTATCACTCTATGGCTTACAAGCTGTGAGCACATTGAGAGCTTACCGTAATCTTGGTCATCTTCAGTCGCTGCTGCCGCTCCAAGTCAATAACCATCGCTTGCTTCTCTGTGAGAGTGTTGTACGATTTTTTCAGCCGATCCTAGGAATGGCACAAAAACAGAAGTCCGGCTTAGCACCGGTAACTTGTATTACGCGGCAGCGGTAGAGTTGTTGCAGGCTCACAGCACCACAGACCGCACGGGAGTTGCACCCCCTCCCCGTGTAGGCCCCCCTCGGTCATGACTGACCATGGGTGATGCATCCTAGTTGTTGCCTGCTTGTCCTTGTGGCTCAAGAGACCAATGCGGGAGTGGCAGTCTCTGCGGCAAAGGTCACATTTGTGTGTGTGGTCTCTGGTTTGTTGAAGTTGCTGTGTCCTTTCTGCAGTTTCTCTTCCCCCCCGGTTGGAGATAGAAACATAGCAACATAGAAACATAGAAATTAGGTGCAGGAGTAGGCCATTCGGCCCTTCGAGCCTGCACCGCCATTCAATATGATCATGGCTGATCATCCAACTCAGTATCCCGTACCTGCTTACTCTCCATACCCCCTGATCCCCTTAGCCACAAGGGCCACATCTAACTCCCTATTAAATATAGCCAATGAACTTTGGCCTCAACTACCCTCTGTGGCAGAGAGTTCTAGAGATTCACCACTCTCTGTGTGAAAAAAGTTCTCCTCATCTCGGTTTTAAAGGATTTCCCCCTTATCCTTAAGCTGTGACCCCTTGTCCTGGACTTCCCCAACATCAGGAACAATCTTCCTGCATCTAGCCTGTCCAACCCCTTAAGAATTTTGTAAGTTTCTATAAGATCCCCTCTCAATCTCCTAAATACTAGAGAGTATAAACCAAGTCTATCCAGTCTTTCTTCATAAGACAGTCCTGACATCCCAGGAATCAGTCTGGTGAACCTTCTCTGCACTCCCTCTATGGCAATAATGGCCTTCCTCAGATTTGGAGACCAAAACTGTACGCAATACTCCAGGTGTGGTCTCACCAAGACCCTGTACAACTGCAGTAGAACCTCCCTGCTCCTATACTCAAATCATCTTGCTATGAAAGCCAACATACCATTCGCTTTCTTTACTGCCTGCTGCACCTGCATGCCTACCTTCAATGACTGATGTACCATGACACCCAGGTCTCGCTGCATCTCCCCCTTTCCCAATCGGCCACCATTTAGATAATAATCTGCTTTCCCGTTTTTGCCAGATGTTGGTTCAGGGTACCTCTCCACCTCGTGCAGTCAGCTGCAAGGATCTCCCAGGACTCCACATCGATGTCGAGCGCCTCAGAGGATTGTGGAGGCCGGTTCTCTGCATGCTTTCAAGACAGAGCTAGACAGGGCTCTTAAAGATAGCGGAGTCAGGGAATATGGGGAGAAGGCAGGAACGCGGTACTGATTGGGGATGATCAGCCATGATCACATTGAATGGCGGTGCTGGCTCGAAGTGCCAAATGACCTACTCAATAGGCAATAGGCGCAGGAGCAAGCCATTTGGCTCTCCCCATATCCTTTGATTCCACTAGCCCCTAGAGCTCTATCTAACACTCTCTTAAATCCATCCAGTGATTTGGCCTCCACTGCCCTCTGTGGCAGGGAATTCCACAAATTCACAACTCTCTGGGTGAAATAGTTTTTTCTCACCTCAGTCTTAAATGACCTCCCCTTTATTCTAAGACTGTGGCCCCTGGTTCTGGACTCATCCAACATTGGGAACATTTTTCCTGCATCTAGCTTGTCCAGTCCTTTTATAATTTTAGAAGTTTCCATCAGATATCCCCTCATCCTTCTAAACTCCAGTGAATACAAGCCTAGTCTTTTCAATCTTTCCACATATGACAGTTCCGCCATTCCAGGGATCAATCTCGTGAACCTACGCCGCACTGCCTCAATCACAAGGATGTCCTTCCTCAAAATAGGAGACCAAATCTGTACACAATACTCCAGATGTGGTCTCACCAGAGACCTTATACAATTGCAGAAAAACCTCTTTACTCCGATACTGAAATCCTCTTGTTATGAAGGCCAAAATGGTGGAGTAACTCAGCGGGCCAGGCAGCATCCCTGGAGAGAAGGAATAGGTGATGTTTCTGGCCCGGGCCCTTCTTCAGACTGTTTGCAGTGGGGTGGATGGGCAGTTTACAGCCCAGCTGTATGAACATCGATTTCTCTAATTTCAAGTAAACCTTTCATTCAGAGGGCGGTGAATCTGTGGAATTATTTGCCACAGTGGGCTGTGGAGGTAAACTCAAGTGGACATATTTAAGGCAGGGATAGATAGATTCTTGATTGGTACGTGGTGTCAGAGGTTATGCGGTGAAGGCAGGAGAATGGGATTCGGAGGGAGAGATACATCAGCCATGATTGAATGGCGAGAGTAGACTTGATGTATCGAATGGCCCTATTCTACTCCTATTAATTCGTCTTCTTCTTGCGTATGACGTGCACAGCCTAAAGTTGGACAACTTGTTCTATTTGATCTTCGTCGAAACAGGACGGGCCATGTGAAGGTTGCAATCTCCCACACCGTCCATTCCCTCCCCCCCTCCCCCCCCCCCCCCCCCCCCCCCCCCCCTGGACGCCCCACTTAGTTTCATTGTTGGCATCCTTTGTATCGCTTCGTCATCACCCCTTCCCCAGCCAACAATGGACCATTATGAGCTCCACACTTCCTATGTCATCTGTTGCCTGCCTTCATTTGTTGTGGCCTTTGCCACCCCATTTCCACCCCCCCCCATCTCTGGAGGACATGGATGGGTGACCTTTCAAGTTGAGACCCTTCCTCGGGGGGTCTGTTTCCCCGCTGTATCTCCAAACAATCGTCAGTAGGTGCAGGAGTAGGCCATTCGGCCCTTCAGACTTCTGTGAACAGGCACCTGCTGTTCCTTGTTTCTAAGTTTAGGTCTCGGCGGTGGAGGCCGGTTCTCTGGATGCTTTCAAGAGAGAGTTAGATAGGGCTCTTAGGGATAACGGAATCAAGGGATATGGGGAGAAGGCAGGAACGGGGTACTGTTTGTGGATGATCAGCCACGATCACATTGAATGACGGTGATCGCTCGAAGGGCCGAATGGCCTACTCCTGCACCTGTTGTTTATTGTTTGGAGATACAGAGCGGAAACAGACCCTTCGGCCCATCGAGTCCGCGCCGCCAAGCGACCCCCGCACACTTAACACCACTAACGGAGTAGACAATTTTTAGCGAAGCCAATTAGCCCACAAACCTCCACGTTTTTCATTGGAGCGTAGAGGGAAACCGGAGCACACGGAGAAAACCCACGCAGGTCACGGGGAGAACGTGTAAAACTCCGTACAGGCAGCGCCCGTGGTCAGGATCGAACCCGGGTCTCTGGCGCTGTGAGGCAGCAACTCTACCGCTGCACCACCGGTGACAGGTCGATATGCGTAGGAAGGAACTACAGAAGCTGGTTTACACCGAAGATAGATGGACACAAAATGCCGGAGTAACTCAACTCAAGGCAGCACCTCTGGAGAGGAATGGGTGACGTCTCGGGTCGAGACCCTTCTTCAGATGGATAGTTCGACACAGGGTAGGGGGTGGGGGGGGGGGGGGGGGGGGGGCAGATGGGTGACAAAGGCTAGAGATCAAAAAGCTGTACAGTTCAGTCTGAAGAAGCATCTCGACACGAAACGTCACCTATTCCTTTTCTCCAGAGACGCTGCCTGACCCGTCGTTTAAGAAGGAACTGCAGATGCTGGAAAAATCGAAGGCAGACAAAAATGCTGGAGGAACTCAGCGGGTGAGGCAGCATCTATGGAGCGAAGGAATAGGTGACGCGGGTCGAGACCCTGACTGATGTGTGTGTGTGTATTAAGTATGATGTGTATTAAGAAATCCACGCACCCAGGGCAGCGAACACTTGTGAAGTACACAAAAATGCTGGAGAAACTCAGCGGGTGCGGCAGCATCTATGGAGCGAAGGAAATAGGTAACGTTTCGGGCCGAAACCCTTCTTCAGACTGATAGGGGGTGGCGGGGAGAAGGAAGGAAAAAGGAGGAGGAGGAGCCCGAGGGCTGAGGAAGGGAAGGAGACAGCAAAGAGAGGAGGTTGTGAACGACCTCCCCCCCCCCCCCCCCCCACCCCCCCCCCTCACAATTACATCAGTCTGAAGAAGGGTTTCGGCTCGAAACGTTGCCTATTTCCTTCGCTCCATAGATGCTGCTGCACCCGCTGAGTTTCTCCAGCATTTTGTGCCTACTTGTAAACTTAAAGCAGGTATCGCTGGAGATCAGGATCAAAGCCCTGCCCGCTGGAGCTGCCTTCATTCCCAAACCCTTTCATGTGTTCGAAGATAAGACACAAAATGCTGCAGTAACTCACAACGGGACTGGATGCTGCTGCCTCCCCCGCTGAGTTCCTCCAGCATTTTGAGTCTATCTTCGGTTTTAAACCAGCATCTGCAGTTCCTTCGTTTAAGAAATGACTGCAGATGCTGGAGGAAAAAAAAATCGAAGTTGGACAAAAATGCTGGAGGAATTCAGCGGGTGAGGCAGCATCGATGGAGCGAAGTCTGAAGAAGGGTCTCGACCCGAAACGTCGCCTAGTCCGTCGCTCCATAGATGCTGCCTCGCCCGCTGAGTTTCTCCAGCATTTTTGTCCACCTGCCTGACCCGTTGCGTGTCCATTTTCGGTTTCACTCAGCATCTGCAGTTAAACATAGAAAATAGGTGCAGGAGTTGGCCATTCGGCCCTTCGAGCTAGCACCGCCATTCAATGTGATCATGGCTGATCGTCCCCAGTCAATACCCCGTGCCTGCCTTCTCCCCATATCCCTTGACTCCACTACCCCATAGAGCTCTATCTAACTCTCTCTTAAATCCATCCAGTGACTTGGCCTCCACTGCGCTCTGTGGCAGGGAATTCCACAAATTCACAACTCTCTGGGTGAAAAAGTTTTTTCTCACCTCAGTCTTAAATGGCCTCCCCTTTATTCTAAGACTGTGTGGCCCCTGGTTCTGGACTCGCCCAACATTGGGAACATTTTTCCTGCATCAAGCTTGTCCAGTCCTTTTATAATTTTATATGTTTCTATAAGAGAGCCCCTCATCCTTCTAAACTCCAGTGAATACAAGCCCAGTCTTTTCAATCTTTCCTCATATGACAGTCCCGCCATCCCAGGGATCGATCTCGTGAACCTACGCTACACTGCCTCAGAACAGGGGCATCCGATGACAAGGGTGGGGGCTGACATTTACCTTGTAGGTCTCGGCGGCCTCGTTAATGGACATAAAGCGATGGTCGCCATGCTCCGGTGCAGCCACGCATTTCAGACAGATCACCTCCTTATCGTTCTCACAAAAGAGCATCGCTTCTTCCTGATGTTCCTTGCAATGAGCCTTGCTCCCTCTCGGAGTGAAATCCACTTTGAAGCTCCGCGCCTTCTCGGCGGCGGCCCGATTCACCCCGAAGTTTGTGCCCGAAGAGGCCTCGCCGCACTCGGGACAAGAGTTCGACCCCTTCTTGCCCCACGTCGCCGCGATGCAGGGCTTGCAGAAGGTGTGGCCGCACTCCAGCGAAACCGGGTCGGTGAACGACTTCTGGCAAACCGGACAATTCAACACCTCCGTCTGTTCCCCAGAGGCCATGTTAAGGCAGCTTCTCTAATGCGCCGCAGTTAGACTGCGCTCGCTTACGCCAGAGTTCCCAGGCGGAATGATGACGAAAATGGAGTGGAGAGGGGGAGGGGAGGGGGGAGGGGGAGGGGAAGGGGGGGAAGGGGAGGGGATGGGGGGGAGGGGATGGAGAGGGGGGAGGACAAGGCAAAGCAGGGGTGGGGAGGGAGGTAGGGCTGGGGGAGATTTAAGTTTCCACTTCGTTTCACTCTGTCTCTTGGCTCCTGCATCAGCACCTCGACTCAAGACCCACCACGCCAAGGGTCATGTTTTAATCTGCTACAAAACGCCAAGCATAGCAGCAAATAGCCGAGCCGCTCGCTGCCTCTCAGATTCGAGGGACTGAAATATAGACACAAAAGAACCGCAGGCGACGGTTTACACCAACGATAGGCACAGAGTGCTGGAGTAACTCAGCGGGTCAGGCAGCATCTGTGGAGAACATGGATAGGCAGGTGACGTTTCACAGAGTGCTGGAGTAACTCAGCGGGTCAGGCAGCATCTGTGGAGAACGTGGATAGGTGATGTTTTGGGTCGGGACCCTTCTTCAGACTCATCCTCTCTCTTCTACCTTCGTGGGACCTACTAGGTTCGATATTGACTTCCGGTGCTGTCAGCGTGGAGTTTGCACGTTCTCCCTGTGACCCGCGTGGGTTTCCACCGGTTGCACAGGACTTTCTTCCAAGGTGAGTTACATGGCCACGAGACCCCCCCCCCCCCCCCCTCGTGTGTACGCGAGTTGTGAAGCCTGGGGGAGTTTGATGGGATGATGATATTCCATAGAGTACCAGAGGCAGCCTGACAGGTACTGAACTACCCACCCATCGATGGGATCGGCGGAAAGCGCTGTACAACAAGGTACACTATGGCGGAGTAGAATTGATGGACCGAGCGGCCTAATTCTCCCCCGACAGGAGTCTGAAAACCAGAGACCACCAGGAAGGGCTTCCTCCCAACAACCATAAGGCCATTGAACACTGCATGACGCTTACCTCAGCAACTATGAACTTCTACGGGCTGTGTGTCTATCGTTCCGTTTCTCTCCACCCCCCCCCCCACCCCCACCCTAGTCGTCCTGCTAGTTTTGCTGTTTGTATCGCCTCGTTGTCACTTCCTCCACAGCCAACAATGGACCATTGTGGGCTCTTTGGTCATCGGTGCGGCCTGTGATCTGTTCTGTACCTTTCCACACCTCTAGTTTCCCTCTCCCCTGAATCTCAGTCTGAAGAAGGGTCTCGACCCGAAAGTCCACCTATTGCTTTTCTCCAGAGATGCTGCCTGGCCCATTTAGTTGCCCCAGCACCATGAACAGTGCTGTTTGCACCGTGATGGTCATGTGGAATGATTGAATAGGTTTATTGGCCAAGTATTCACATACAAGGAATTTGCCTTGGTGCTCCGCCAACAACATGACATACAGTGAAAGTTAGGAATGACACATAAAATATTAACAATAAAACATTATTGATTAAACACGTGAATTCAATAAAATACCAAAAAAAGGAGACTACAGATTTTGGGGGTATAGAGTAGTGCTATTACTCGTAGATAAAAACTATTTTTATGTCTGGCTGTGGCAGCTTTGACAGTCCCAAGTGGCCTTCCAGAGGGAAGTAATTCAAAGAGTTTGTGGCCACGGTGAGAGGGGTCAGAGATGATCTTGGCCGCTTGCTTCCTGGCCCTTGCAGTGTGGCTGTGATCAATATATATATATGTATGTTATTGCGTTTACAGGCCTCTTAAGCTGCAGCAAAGGAGATTTCATTGTTAGTTTTTGCTACATATGACAATTAAATACTCTTAACTCTTGACTCTTGAATGTAGGACGAGGAAGGCAGAACTGCTTTCGTGGGTAAAAGTGGGTGTTTGGTGTTTGGTATCGATCTTGATTGGAGGACTGTACTGGGTAAGAAAGGTTTTCAGAAGTGTTTGAGTAATGTGAAATGGTAACTGCATTGTATATTCTTATTTATAAATGGTAAGTTTCTCCAGCAAATACTGGAGTTAATAGACAATAAACAATAGACAATAGGTGCAGGAGGAGGCCATTCGGCCCTTCGAACCAGCACCGCCATTCAATGTGATCATGGCTGATCATCCCCAATCAGTACCCCGTTCCTGCCTTCTCCCCCATATCCCCTGACTCCGCTATTTTAAGAGCCCTATCTAGCTCTCCCTTGAAAGCATCCAGAGAACCTGCCTCCACGGAGGCAGAGAATTCCACAGGCTCACCACTCTCTGTAAGAAAAAGTGTTTCCTCGTCTCCGTTCTAAATGGCTTACTCCTTATTCTTAAACTGTGGCCCCTGGTTCTGGACTCCCCCAACATCGGCAACATGTTTCCTGCTTCTAGTGTCTCCAAGCCATTAACAATCTTATATGTTTCAATGAGATGCCCTCTCATCCTTCTAAACTCCAGAGTGTACAAGCCCATCTGCTCCATTCTCTCAGCATATGACAGTCCTGCCATCCCGGCACTTAACCTTGTAAACCTTGTAGAACGTGCAAACTCCGTACAGACAGCACCCCCAGCCAGGATCGAACTCGGGACCCTGGCGTTTGATCTATCGGCCGTGCGTTGGTTGAAACTGTGCTATTGTGTCAATGTAGAAAATTATTTTTGAATGGGGTTAAAAGCCACTGTCAGACATTATTGGCTTTGGTATTGGTTTATTGTTGGCAATTGAAAACGGTATTTTTTTTCTATCCAGTCTATTATGTGAGTATAATCAACCCATACTCAAGTACAGCAGATAGTGCAAGGGGTTAAACACCAGCGGGCAGAATGCTGCGTTACAGAATGAAAGTGTTACAGATACAGAGAAAGTGGAGATAACAAAGTCCAAGGTCTGCATAGTTATAATATTAATGTCAAACCAAAACAGTGTAGTGAGGGACAGTTAGTTCATTACATTCACTTGGAACACATTGTGTTCTTGCTCTGAACAACTTCAACTCGTTGCATTTGATAACTGTTTGGGAAGGAACTGCAGACGCTGGTTTAAACAGAAGGTTGACATAAGAAGCTGGAGTAACTCAGCGGGACGGGCAGCATCTCTGGAGGGAAGGAATGGGTGACGTTTCGGGTCGAGACCCTTCTTCAGACTCCTCCCCCCCCCCTCTTCAGTCTGAAGAAGGATCTTGTAGTAGTCTTTCCAGGTGAGGCAGAGGTTCACCTGCACCTCCTCCAACCTCATCTATTGCATCCGCTGCTCTCGGTGTCAGCTGCTCTACATCGGTGAGATCAAGCGATCGTTTCGCCCAAGTTCGCAATGTAAACCAGCATCCGCAGTGAAGGGTTTTGGCCTGAAACGTTGCTATTTCCTTCGCTCCATAGATGCTGCTGCACCCGCTGAGTTTCTCCAGAATTTTTGTGTACCTTCGATTTTCCAGCATCTGCAGTTCCTTCTTAAACAGTCTGAAGAAGGGTCTCGACCCGAAACGTCGCCTATTTCCTTCGCTGCATAGATGCTGCCTCACCCGCTGAGTTTCTCCAGCATTTTTATCTACCTTTGTAGAGTAACCACATTAGTCTGCCTTCACTATATAGATATGACCACACATATTATGCATGCTGCACATTCCACGTGTCCACAGTCCGGATCTTCATCCCTACCATATAACCATATAACCATATAACAATTACAGCACGGAAACATGCCATCTCGACTCTTCTAGTCCGTGCCGAACACATAATCTCCCCTAGTCCCATATACCTGCGCTCAGACCATAACCCTCCATTCCCTTCCCATCCATATAACTATCCAATTTATTTTTAAATGATAAAAACGAACCTGCCTCCACCACCTTCACTGGAAGCTCATTCCACACAGCTACCACTCTCTGAGTAAAGAAGTTCCCCCTCATGTTACCCCTAAACTTCAGTCCCTTAATTCTCATGTCATGCCCCCTTGTTTGAATCTTCCCTACTCTCAGTGGGAAAAGCTTTTCCACGTCAACTCTGTCTATCCCTCTCATCATTTAAAAAACCTCTATCAAGTCCCCCCTTAACCTTCGGCGCTCCAAAGAATAAAGCCCTAACTTGTTCAACCTTTCTCTGTAACTTAGTTGCTGAAACCCAGGCAACATTCTAGTAAATCTCCTCTGTACTCTCTCTATTTTGTTGACATCCTTCCTACCCTGGACTATTAATACAGCACCTCACAATCTCACGATCAGACTAGATGCTGACCACGGAGACGATATCATGTAATGTTTCCTCCGCGTGTGTTACAATAAAAACTACGAGTTATTACTCCTGTGTATGGGTCTCATTGCACTACAAGTCTCGGCCCGAGACGACACCCGACATTTCTTTCCGAAATGCTGGTGTAAACCGAAGATACTCGCCCCAGCGCCTGGATGAAGTGAGATTTAGAGCCTGAATCACACGATTTGAACGTCACCCACGCGGCCAGAGTTCATTGCCTCCCCACAAATAACCGTGTTAATCACGTTCACATCATTGTTAAAGTTAACTTTTACATCCAAGTATTATGTAAAGGCCTCTCACAAACAAGGAGAAAAGGGTCCACGCGGGAGCATCCCAGCTACAAGTTGCCAGAACTTTCATTCCTCATCCACGCCCACCACAGTGAAGAATGCTGTGGTGGATGTTTGTGTTAAATTCTATTGTGCATTGTGTGTTCTTTTTAAGTGTATCGCTGCTGGCAAATTCACTTCACTGCACCTTTGGACTTTGACTTTGATTGCTGGGCACCGAGGGTCACGTGATCCGGCGGGGACATCGGGTCATGTGATAGGGGCAAAATTAGGCCGTTCGGCCCATCAAGTATACTCTGCCAACCAATCGTGGCTGATCTATTTCTCCCATGCTCTGGCATCTCAACTAATCAAAAATCAATCTGTCTCTGCCTTAAAAATATCCACTGACTTGGCCTCCACAGCATTCTGTAGCAAAGAATTCCACTGCCTAAATACATTTCTCCTCATCTCCTTCCTAAAAGAACGTCCTTTAATGCTAAGGCTATTACCTCTAGTCCTAGACTCTCCCACCGGTGGAAATATCCTCTCCACATTCACTCTATCCAAGCCTTTCACAATTCTGTATGTATCAATTACCCCCCCCCCTCCCCTCTCTCCCCACTCCCACATTCTTCTGAACTCCAGCGAGTACAGGCCCAGTGCCGACAAACGCTCATCATAGGTTAACCCACTCGATCCTGGGCTCATTCTTGTAAACCTCCTCTGGACCCTCGCCAGCACATCCTTTCTGAGATATTGTGGCCAGAATGGCTCCCACTGTTCCAAATGCAGCCTTACCAGCGCCTCATTTGAGGAAGGACATTCTTGCTATTGAGGGAGTGCAGCATAGGTTTACAAGGTTAATTCCCGGGATGGCAGGACTGTCATATGCTGAGAGAATGGAGCACCTGGGCTTGTACACTCTGGAGTTTACAAGGATGAGAGGATATCTCATTGAAACATATAAGATTGTCAAGGGATTGGACCGGCTAGAGGCAGGAAACATGTTCCTGATGTTGGGGGAGTCCAGAACCAGGGGCCACAGAACAGATGAGGAAACACTTTTTCACATAGAGTTGTCAGTTTGTGGAATACTCTGACTCAGAGGGCAGTGGAGGCCGGTTGTCTGGATACTTTCAAGAGAGAGCTAGATAGGGCTCTTAAAGATAGCGGAGTCAGGGGATATGGGGAAAAGGGGGGAACAGGGTACTGGTTGGGGATGATCAGCCATGATCACATTGAATGAAGCTGCTGGCTCGAAGGGCCAAATGGCCTATTCCTGCACCTATTGTCTATCGTCGAAACCAGCATCTGCAGTTCCTTCCAACACACTACACAGCCCATCTATGTAACTCCCATTCCAACATTTAGCATTATTTCTATCTCCACAACTTACACGGCCGGTTTCAGGACCCGGGGGAGCCCGGAGCTCAGGACCCGTCGCCCGCGGCTGCTGCTGAACCCGCGGGAAGGGAGATTGTTTCAATCTTTATATTTTCACAAAAGTGATTTCTGTTCCGTTGCCGGACGCGGTTAACGCATTGAAATGAATGGATCGACAGACAGACAGCTCTGATTTCAGGTGCTGTTTATTTCACTCTTCCCACATTTACATTCCCCCTGGTTTTATTTCCGCGCTCACTGGGGTTTCACGACGCGGAATTTGGGGATTAAATGGGAGCCGTTCATTCAGCGCCGACCTGTTGTCCACCGGGGTTTCTGCCCCACAGCCCCTGAGCCCCGCTCCTGACGCCGGTCCCGGGACCCGACCCTTCTACACGCGCGAGCGGAACTGGGGCAGATTATCAGCCACTGGTTTTCATCCCAAACCCAGAAGAAAGGATAAAGTTTCTCCGTGAATTTATTCCCAGTGAAGGTGTGGAGATGGGACTTGGTTCGCGCGTCGTAAAATGACACTATCCCGGACTCGTAACTGAGATAAATTCCCACCTTCCTGGGGGTGGGACGGTGGGGGAGTGGGGATAGAGGTTCGGTATTTGCATTAAACCATTCACCCTGCCGCCCGATGCTCCAGACTCCAGACTCCGGGGTCAACTCTATCGCATCACCCCTCTCCACAGACTCTGCGGCGACCCCCAGACTCCAGCCACGACACTCCGCCACCTCCACCTCCCAGTAATATCTCCCCGATGTGAATCCCTCCGATCCCAGCACACACTCCAGGGATGTAAACCTCTTCTCGGTTTCAGGGAGATTCCTGCAGTACTCGGCCAGTCTCACCCTCTTTCGATCCTCAGACACCTCAAGCTGCAGACCCGATGTTTCCTCATCCAGGGTGATGGAGACTGGGGGGGGGGGGGGGGGGGGGGGGAAGGGAAAGAAGCAGAGAATCAGAGAGTCCCCGGGGGTCGGGGGGGAGACTAAGGCACAGGCGAGCGGACAACTGAAAACTTGCTCGAGGTTTCACCCCAACCACAAGTATCTGGTGCAGTTCAGCAAATTGGGATGTGACCTGTGAATCATTTTTTACACAGAGAGTGGTGAATCTGTGGAATTCTCTGCCACAGAAGGTAATAAAAAATAGGTGCAGGAGTAGGTCATTCGGCCCTTCGAGCCTACACCACCATTTGATATGATCATGGCTGATCATCCAACTCAGTATCCCATCCGTACCTTCTCTCCATACCCCCTGATCCCTCCAGCCACAAGGGCCACATCTAACCACCTCTTAAAAATAGCCAATGAACTGGCCTCAACTACCTTCTCTGGCAGAGAATTCCACAGATTCACCACTCTCTGTGTAAAAAATGATTTCCTCGGTAGTTGAGGCCAGTTCATTGGCTATATTTAAGAGGGGGTTAGATGTGGCCCTTGTGGCTGGAGGGATCAGGGGGTATGGAGAGAAGGCAGGGATGGGATACTGAGTTGGGTGATCAGCCATGATCGTATTGAATGGTGGTGCAGGCTCGAAGGGCCGAATGGCCTACTCCTGCACCTATTTTCTATGTTTCTGTGGATGGATAACAGATACCTTTCCCCGAATGTCCGTACCGGGCAGGTAAGGGAACATTCCGTGGGTTATCGGGAACGGGAGGGGTCGGGGACGTGCGGACGGGGAAAATGAATGCGTAAAGTGAGGATGAACGAGAGATTGCGGGTGAAGATCGAGAAATAAGGCGGGTATTTAAATATCTTGCCAGTAGATGGCGAGGAGAGGCAGATTGGAAGACAAGGAGACTGGTGTGATTGGGATGAGTTATAATTAGAGGTTGGTAAAGAGGATGTAGAGATGTGGGGTGGAGTTGCCGTGATCATATTGAACGGGAGTGGACTGGACGGGCGAAGCAATCTGCTACTGTTTACTTGCTTTCTATAGTGGAGCGTGGGTTTGATGCGTCTGTACAACCAAGAACACTCTGATCTCATTGTGAAACAACATGTGAACTTGTAATGTTAAAATTGTACAAGGCATTGGTGAGGCCAATTCTGGAGTATGGTGTACAATTTTGGTCGCCTAATTATAGGAAGGACATCAACAAAATAGAGAGAGTACAGAGGAGATTTACTAGAATGTTGCCTGGGTTTCAGCAACTAAGTTACAGAGAAAGGTTGAACAAGTTAGGGCTTTATTCTTTGGAGCGCAGAAGGTTAAGGGGGGGGGGGGACTTGATAGAGTTCTTTAAAATGATGAGAGGGATAGACAGAGTTGACGTGGATAAGCTTTTCCCACTGAGAGTAGGGAAGATTGAAACAAGGGGACATGACTTGAGAATTAAGGGACAGAAGTTTAGGGGTAACATGAGGGGGAACCTCTTTACTCAGAGAGTGGTAGCAGTGTGGAATGAGCTTCCAGTGGATTTGTTTTTATCATTTAAAAATAAATTGGATAGTTATATGGATCGGAAAGGAATGGAGGGTTATGGTCTGAGCACAGGTATATGGGACTAGGGGAGAATACGTGTTCGGCACGGACTAGAAGGGTCGAGATGGCCTGTTTCCGTGCTGTAATTGTTATATGGTTATATCTTCACTGAGGGACTTGACAATGTTTTGCAAGTAAGGCTGGTCCAGAAATCAAAAGCAGGTGGGACAGGGAGTTAAATATAGAGGGGTACTCGACAATTAGGAAAGATAGACAGGAAAGAAAGGGAGGAGGGGTGGCCCTTTTAATAAGGGAGGGAATAACGGCAATAGAGAGGAAGGATATTGCGTTGAAGGATCAGGATAGTGAAACAGCTTGGGTACAGATAGAGAATAATAAGGGGAAAAAAACACTAGTGGGTGTAATTTATAGACCTCCAAATAGCTGTGACGCTGTTAGTCAGAACATAAATCTGCAAATAGTTGACGCATGTTTAAAGGGAACTGCTGTAATCATGGGGGACTTCAATTTTCATATTAATTGGGCAAACCAAACTGGGCAGGGTAGACTAGAGGAAGAGTTTATAGAATGTATTAGAGACGGGTTCCTAGAACAGTATGTCACAGAACCGACAAGGGGGGAGGCAATCTTGGATCTGGTCCTGTGTAATGAAGCAGGATTAATTAAAAATGTCATAGTTAGGGACTCGTTGGGAACAAGTGACCACAATATGGTCGAATTCCATATTCAAATAGAAGGGGAGCAGGTTGAAACTCAGGCTAGGGTGCTTAGTCTAAATAAGGGGGATTATGAAGGTATGAGGACTGAGCTGATCAAAGTTGACTGGGATAGCAGACTCAAGAATAAGATGGTACATGAGCAGTGGTGTACGTTTAAGGGTATACTGTATAATCTTCAAGAAAAATTTATTCCTATGAAGAAAAAAAGGGGTAAGGGTAAGAACAGTCAGCCATGGCTCAGTAAAACTATAAAGGATAGTATTCGGCTGAAAGCAAGGGCATATAAGGTAGCCAGAGATAGTGGGAGGGTAGAGGATTGGGAAGCATTTAAAGGTCAGCAAAAAATAACTAAGAGATTAATTAAGACGGGGAAAATAGACTATGAAAGGAATTTAGCGAACAACATAAAAACTAATAGTAAGAGTTTTTATAGCTATATAAAAAGAAAAAGGGTGGCTAAGGTGAACGTTGGTCCATTGGAGGGTGAGACTGGAGAGTTGTTGGTGGGGAACATGGAAATGGCAAAGGCATTAAACGAGTATTTTGTATCAGTCTTCACCATAGAAGACACAAAAAATATTCCAACGCTGGATAAACAGGGGGCGGTAGGAATGGAGGAGCTAAATACTATTAAGATCACCAAGGAGGTGGTATTAGGGAAATTAATGAGACTGAAGGAGGATAAATCCCCTGGGCCTGATGGATTACATCCAAGGGTCTCGAGGGAGATAGCGGTGGGGATTGTGGATGCATTGGTGATAATTTTCCAAAACTCCCTGGAGGCAGGAACGGTCCCAGTGGATTGGAAAATGGCCAATGTAACACCTATATTTAAAAAAGGAAGTAAACAGAAGGCGGGTAACTATAGACCGGTTAGTCTAACATCGGTGGTGGGTAAAATGTTAGAGACAATTATTAAAGAAACACTAACGGGGCACTTGGATAAACATGACTTCATCGGACAGAACCAGCATGGTTTTGTGAAGGGGAAGTCCTGTTTAACGAATCTGCTCGAATTCTTTGAGGAAGTAACAACCCGGGTGGATAAAGGGGAACCGGTGGATGTGGTATACTTGGACTTCCAAAAGGCTTTTGACAAGGTGCCACATAAGAGACTATTGCTAAAAATAAAAAATTATGGGATTGGGGGTAATATATTAGCATGGGTAGAAGATTGGCTAACAAATAGGAAGCAGAGAGTGGGGATAAATGGTTCATACTCGGGATGGTAACCGGTAACTAGCGGGGTTCCGCAAGGGTCGGTGCTGGGACCCCAGTTGTTCACAATTTATATAAATGATTTGGAGGAGGGAACCAAGTGTAATATATCAAAATTTGCGGACGATACAAAAATGGGAGGAAAAGTAGGGAATGAGGAGGATAGGAAGAGTCTGCAAAAGGATATAGATAAGCTAGGTGACTGGGCAACAACGTGGCAGATGAAATTTAATACTAATAAATGTGAAGTCATTCACTTTGGGAAAAAAAATTATAGGGCAAGTTATTTTCTAAATGAGGAGGAGCTGCGTTGTAATGCAACGCAAAGGGATCTAGGGGTATTAGTACATGAATCACTGAAAGTTAGTATGCAGGTGCAGCAAGCAATCAGGAAGGCCAATGGAGTTTTGGCCTTTATTGCTAGGGGGATTGAGTATAAAAACACGGAGGTCTTGCTGCAGCTGTACACAGTATTAGTGAGACCACATTTGGAATACTGTGTACAGTTCTGGGGTCCATACTTAAGAAAGGATGTACTAGCCCTGGAGGCAGTGCAGCGAAGGTTTACAAGATTAATTCCTGCAATGAGGGGATTGACATATGAGGAAAGGTTAAGTAGGCTGGAACTCTACTCTTTGGAGTTTAGAAGAATGAGAGGCGATCTCATTGAAACATATAAGATAGTGAGGGGCCTTGATCGGGTGGATGCACCGAGGATGTTCCCAATGATCGGGGAAACTAGAACTAGGGGACATAGTTGCAGAATAAGAGGGGGCTCTTTTAAAACTGAGATGAGGAAGAACTTCTTCACCCAGAGGGTGGTTAATTTATGGAATTCACTGCCCCAGGGAGCAGTGGAAGCAGAAACTTTAAATATATTTAAGACTAAAATAGATGGTTTTTTAGCTGCCAAGGGGATAAGGGGCTACGGGGAGAGGGCAGGGATATGGACCTAGGTATGGTTAGTATAGTAAGACCTGAGTGATCTCCTGGACAAGTGTCGATCGCCTGGATTGGGGTCGGAGAGGAATTTCCCGGATTTCTTTCCCGAATTGGACCTGGGTTTTTATCCGTTTTTTTGCCTCCCCCAGGAGATCACGAGGTTCTTGGGGTGGAGAGGGGTGATAGCGGTATAAGGGGGAGGGTAGTGTCTTGTGTTCTGTGTCTTGTGTCTACTGTTTGTGGGTAAGTGTGTCTGTTTAGTGTTCAGCCATGAGCGAATGGCGGTGCGGGCTCGACGGACCTGGTGGTCTACTCTCGCACCTACTTTCTATGTTTCTATGTCTATGTTTCTATGGGACCCGAGACGAGTTGGTAAAATTGATCACAATTGACTTGGTGGTTGGAGGTGGAAGATAGTGGTAGACGGATGTTCAGCTTGGAGGTCTGTGACTGGTGGTGTGCAGCAGAGATCGGTGCTGCAACCTTTGCTGTTTATGTTATATTTTCCTGGCTTGGGTGTGAATGTAGGAGGTGTGAAAAGTACTTTTGTGGAGAATGGGAAATGTGGGTAGCGAGGAAGTCTGCCAATGTTCGCAACAAGGTATAGGCTAGATCATCGAAACCTTATTGTCATGCAGGGATATCAATACTGGAGGACGTAGTTTTCTTCACACAAAGAGTTGTTAATAGGTATCAGTTTTACCTCGGTTGATGATATCAGATGTTTCTCTCAATACCATGTTGTGGAAATAAGTGAGATCAAACTTGTCAATCGGCATCACACCTTCTATCACACCCAGTGAGTAGGTTTCTTCTCTAACCCTGCAAATATTTAACAGCTGGTTAGAAACTGAGCATTCGCTGTTATTTTGAGCTGTACTATAAAAAACATACATTGTTTCAGTCAAAAGCATGTCCTACCTGCTCTTGTGACCAGCTTGCTCCTGAAATAAATAAAACACAAATCTCAATAGACTGAGATGGATCATCATGATCCCGACGGCGGGTATTTCACCAAATTGCTACAAAAAACCCTCTGATAATTCCCATTTCCCAACTCTTTGCCACTGTCACACAGACAGAAAGTGGATATTGTCGTAGAGACATCGAACACGGGGGAAAGCATTAGGAATGTGGATGAAAATAACTGCGAGTATGCAACTTACGAGTAAGACCGGGCAGGTCGTGGGATTTTATCTGGAGAAGATGTCAGAGATAATAGGATGGAATATTTTAAGGTCAGCGGTGGATTTAAATGGGTGGAGGTTGGAAATATTATCACTACTTGTGGGGAAAAGAGAGATAATGCCTGGAATGTATGATGGCCTTCAATAAATTCCACAAGATATGTAGTAAAGAGAATGTGGAACTCACAGGGTGGCCTGAAGACAACATTGCAGTTAAATTTAAGTTGAAGTGGGATAAATTCATGAGGATTCCTGGAATTTGGGGCATTATTGTCGGATGTGGTGAGTAGATGGAACAGACGGAACATTGACCCAGTACTGAATTACTGGTAAATGCAGCATTTATTTCAGAAATTTAACCCACCATTTTGTGACTGTGCACTTTCACTTCACCAAACTGTAGTGTAACCCCTCACCTTCAGAAATATCGCACCGTCCTTGTCTATCTGTTCCTGTAACTTTGATAGTTCCTCGTGAATGGAATTTAATTTCTCTTGTATCTCTTGAAGATTTTCTTCCATGTCTTTTACAATCTTCGCCTCTTCTTCCTGGATATCTCCCAGTATGCGCTGCTCTTTCTCCACGAGAATCTGGTGTAGATCAGCAAACTGGGATGTGACCTGTGACTGAAAGTTGCGTGACTCTTCCTATCAGAGAAAGATAAGATTCACCAATTTCACCCATTTCACCATTTAAATTCCCAGCAACCTAAACTATTTTTATATGTCCATTAGCCCTCACTGGACAGAACTAGGTCACCAGAACTAGCAGACATCAGCACCACTTAGAATGACAGACTTCATAGAGTCATACAGCAAGGGGTGCTAGATACCGACCAACATGTCCCATCTGCGCTAATTCCACATGCCCGCATTTGGACCAGATAACTCTAAAACCTTTCTCTCTACGAATTTGTTCAAATACTTAGGAACTGTTGTACCCACTATCAAAGTTGTCCTTCATGTTCGATTTAAATATTTTCCCTCTCACCTAAAACATATAGCCTCACATTCTCGACCCCCCTACTAAGGGTAAAAGACTGACCATCCAACGTATCATTCCGTTTCTTGATATTATTCACCTGCCACAGACCATTCTTCAGATTGCTGCTCTCCAGGGAGTAAAGTCCTTGGTTGCTCAACCTCTCCCAAGAGTTCTGGCCCTCGACTACTGAGCTCTATTGAGGTGCCAAACTATTGCACACATCACAGGGATCAAATCCACACCAGAACATTAAAATGATAGCACAAACCTGAACAACAGGAATGTTCCATTTCTGTACTTCCTCAATTCGCTGGGTCTGTGATTTCTGTCGTGTGAGGGATTCGAATGTAGATTTCACCTGAGGCTGGGGTTGGGTTTCAGATCAGAGAATAAAAATGTCAGAAAATCAACACGACACTACACGACACAATGAAGTGATCAGAATCGGTTTGCTTTTACCTTGTAGATTTTAACAGCTTCCTCTACCGGCATGAAGCTTGTGACAGATTGGCAAACAGGATTTGGCACTGGTGCATTGAGAAAGATATTTGGCTTTCTGCAGTTTAACTCCTGGGTAAATTCAACATAATTGCAGATACCAGATCAAGAAATTTCAATGACAACACAGACTGGATGTTAAATCGTGACGTTTTCTGAAAGATTGTTAAAACATTTGGGAAACCAGAAATTGATTTGCATCCAGATTGAATCACCAGTTACCTCAATATGTTTTTGGGAGCCAGATCCAGGTGCGACAGGGGTAGATGCGTTTACGCTAAATTGGGGTGGAATATTTTGTATGCCCTTTTGTCTCATCAATAGGTGTCTACAGAAGATCAAACAAGATTATGCTTCAGGATTGTTGGTGGTTCCAGATTGGCCCACACAAACATGGTATCCATTAGGGTTAAAATGGTGACTGAACCCATTATGGATGTCTTTAGACAAGAAAACCTACTTGTGCGCCCTGTAACTGGCGAATTTCATCCTTTACATCATCGTGTTGATTTATTGATTTGCAGATACAAAAAGTATCTAGAAGCAGTACATGTTCTTACATTAAGAAATGGGAACAGCTTCTTCAACACAATCTTCTTACCACACTGCAGGCGCTTCAGATGTTGTAGAAATTACATTTTGATGATAATTTAAGCCATAGTGTGATCAACACAGCAAGGAATGCTTTGTCTGCATACTTATCGAGACCATCGGAACATCAAGTTCTAGGATGTAAATTGATTTTCTGCTTATCCTGCAGATCAAAGACTTTGTGTAGTTACATATTTAAAATAGTACATTGAGACTACCAAACATCTTACAGGTGTAGAAACTGGATTATTCATCAGCCATAAAGCCACACCAAAAAGTGACAACACAAACAATTTCAAGATGGCTGAAGAAGGTGCTATTGGATGCAGGAATTGATACTGACAAATTTAAATCTCATTCCACCAGGGCTGCGGCAACAGTGGCGGCCAAGGATTTGGACATTCCAATAGACCATATCCTTGCGGCCGCAGGTTGGGAAAATGAAATGAAAGGATGTTGCACAAGTATTATCACAAAGAAATTGCAGACCCTGGTATATTTGGTGGTACTATTTTGTATTCAGTATTAAATTGGACACGTACTGTTTTACCATAAAATAAATCATTAATTAATTAAACAAGTATGGTGGTTTGCATGTCATTGACTGTTTTTCACTCATAGAGTCAAGCAAAATGCAGTGATACGCCGGAACCCAATCTACAGCCTGAAATCACAGAAGCTTTAAAATCTTCACATAGTCGCTCGCGTGACTCCGAAGTAAAATAGTAAGATTAAACGAGAACTTACCAGTTTGAAGTTTGATCTTTATTTTATGAGGAGTTGCGTCGAGGGACTACGTGCCCTCCGCTCCCACCCTAATAAGATCCAAGGTAAGTTAGGTTTGTATCACGTAGCTTACTATTGTGCTTCGGAGTAGATCATCTGTGATTTCACACGGCTGCTTTGAAGTTTGATGCGCATGTGCCTGGACGGCCTTCTTCACGTAGTCCCTCGCAATGGCAGGCAGTGACCAATGAGGTACCACAAGGCTCAGTGCTGGGACCCCAGCTATATACAATATATATTAATGATCTGAATGAGGGAATTGAATGCAACATCTCCAAGTTTGCGGATGACACAAAGCTGAGGGGCAGTGTTAGCTGTGAGGAGGATTCCAGGAGGCTGCGATGTGACTTGGATAGGCGGGGTGAGTGGGCAAATGCATGGCAGATGCAGCATAATGTGGATAAATGTGAGGTTATGCACTTTGGTGCCCAACACAGGAAAGTAGACTGTTATCTGAATGGTGGCCGATTAGGAAAAGGGGAGATGCAACGAGACCTGGGTGTCATGGTATACCAGACATTGAAAGTAGACATGCAGGTGCAGCAGGCAGTGAAGAAAGCGAATGGTATGTTAGCATTCATAGCAAAATGATTTGAGTATAGGAGCAGGGAGGTTCTACTGCACTTGTACAGGGTCTTGGTGAGACCACACCTGGAGTATTGCGTACAGTTTTGGTCTCCTAATCTGAGGAAGGACATTCTTGCCATAGAGGGAGTACAGAGAAGGTTCTCCAGACTGATTCCTGGGATGTCAGGACTTTCATATGAAGAAAGACTGGATAGACTCAGCTTGTACTCGCTAGAATTTCGAAGATTGAGGAGGGGATTCTTAAGGGGTTGGACAGGCTGGATGCAGGAAGATTATTCCCGATGTTGGGGAAGTCCAGAACAAGGAGTCGCAGTTTAAGGATAAGGGGGAAATCTTTTAGGACCGAGATGAGAAAAACATTTTTCACACAGAGTGGTGAATCTGTGGAATTCTCTGCCACAGAAGGCAGTTGAGGCCAGTTCATTGGCTATATTTAAGAGGGAGCTAGATGTGGCCCTTGTGGCTAAAGGGATCGGGGGATATGGAGAGAAGGCAGGTACATGATACTGAGTTGGATGATCAGCCATGATCATATTGAATGGCGGTGCAGGCTCGAAGGGCCGAATGGCCTACTCCTGCACCTAATTTCTATGTTTCTATGTTTCTATGATGACGTATCTATGGTGACATTTTGGAGAGTTAATCCATTAATCTGGGATGGAACTGGGCCAATGAGCGAATTAAAGGCTGATTTATTTAACTCGGATAAGTGTGATGCAAGTTGGTAAACAGGCCAGGGCAGATTATACACATTATAAAGTTACACCCTGTGTTATATTTTAGCAGACTAGAGATATTGGAATGCAAACATACAGCTCCATGAAAATTGCACCAGGGATGGGCAGGGCGGTGATTTTCTGCTAACTGGGTCTGCACGGAACAAGAGCTTTTCACTGTAGCTTGGTACACGTGACAAAAACTAAACTGAACACTTGAACAAACTGAACCTTCCCCTCCCCTCCATCCAGGGATCACAGCCGTTCTTCCAAATGAGACAGAGGTTCACGGTCACCTCATCTACTGCATCCTGTATTCCTGGTGACGCCTGGTGCACATTCGTGTGAAAGTCCAGAGTCGCCGACCATTTGGCTGAACACTTGCACTCGGTCCGCCAAGGGCTGCCGGATGCCAACCATTTTAACTCGTCTTCCCATTCCCACGTTGACCTTTCTGTCCTGGGCCTTCTCCGTTGCCAGAGTGAGGACATACACAAACTGGAGGAACAGTGCCTCGTATTCCCAACAACATCAATAACAGTATTATTTTATGTGCAGCAGGACTGACAGGGTCAGGGCAAATTTCGACCAGAGACTCGGGATGCGAACTCATGTCCTCTCTCCACAGATCCTGCCCGACCAAATGCGGACCCATCCCAAGCCCACTTGACTATCTCAACTTTGTCCACCCACACAACAGAGGTCTGGGCTCAGGCAAAATACTCTGAGTCTGAGATTTTGCAACCCGCTTACTTGGAGTTGGGAAAGCTGATTACAAATCTGGAAGATTACGGACATGGGGGATGGAATGGCAGCATTCCTTGAATGAGGATCGAGGGTTATTTACTAACATTGGAGTCGGGAACAGAAGTGTGTCCCGCAGTTTAAGGAAGGAAAGTTGTGAGGACTGATATAGATGCAAACTCAGATTAAGGACAAGTAAGAATGTCATTACTCCGCCCCGGTACATATGACAATTAACAACTCATGACTATTTCTCTCTCTTGGGCTGAGGGCGGCGATTAAAGTTTCACCTGATGGATTGGGTGAAAAAAGGGAAGAAACAGAGGCAGATAATCAGAGGAAAATATGTAAAAGGTGTTGGTTCATTGGAATCAAACCCACTTACAATATTGTAGGTCAGTAGATTAATACAACAGATACATTTAATACCCTGTTGTAGTTGGATAATTCACACGACCAGTAACATTCATAAGAACCGAATAGAAAGATTGTGTTTATTTGAATGATGTGCTTGGTGCTTCTAATACTCCAATTGAAATAAACACAACTCGCTTTGGACAGTATAGCTTGCTTTTAAACTCTGTTTGTGAATGTCCCTGTCTGTAAATTGACTCCTGCATTTCAGTTGCCATTCCTGGCTGCACTTCAAAGAGAATTCCACCAGTAAAGCACTTTGTGGTCTAAAAGAGATGCGAGGACATTGTGTAAATGTAAGCGGGATGTTGCTGTACGCACTCGATCTTGGAGGGAATATTCCATTTCGATGCGCAAACAGGGGTAGTGGATAGACGAAGTAGCCGATGGCGTCCGCGGGCTTGGAATGGACTTTGGTCACTCGGGTTTTCTCTGAAACGGCGAGAAAGTGAAGGGAAGAGTCAGGGCTCGAGCAGAGGAAAGCGGGAGCTGGTTGGAAACTGGCAGTGAGGGAGATGAAGCGTTAAAGCGGTGAACGAGAGCAGGAAACAGCACCGATACCGACATGATGTACCTGAGAGAGAGGTGAGGGAGGGGTCTGGCGGTGACTGAAACAAGGAATGATCTACGTCTCCTACAGAGAGACAGGCAGAGCCTGAGCACAACGTGATCCCACCTGGAACCGGGAATTCGGTTTGAACCCATTCTTCCAAAGATCCATTAGAAGAAAACTAATCTGTTGTGTGGAGAGCAAATGCTGCAAACACGCAGTTAATTCTATGCGTCGACGGACTTTAGGACCCGGGGGAGCCCGGAGCTCAGGACCCGCCGCCCGCGGCTGCTGCTGAACCCGCGGGAAGGGAGATTGTTTCAATCTTTATATTTTCACAAAAGTAATTTCTGTTCCGTTGCCGGACGCGGTTAACGCGTTAAAATGAACGGATCGACAGACAGACAGACAGACAGCTCTGATTTCAGTTGCTGTTTATTTCACTCTTCCCACATTTACATTCCCCCTGGTTTTATTTCCGCGCTCACTGGGGTTTGTTTCACGACGCGGAATTTGGGGACTAAATGGGAGCCGTTCGTTCAGCGCCGACCTGTTGTCCACCGGGTTTCTGCCCCACAGCCCCTGAGCCCCGCTCCTGACGCCGGTCCCGGGACCCGACCCTTTTACACACCCGGAGCGGAACCGGAGCAGATACTCAGCCAATTTTCATCCACAGTACTGATCAAAGGATAAAGTTTCTCCGTGAATTTATTCCCAGTGAAGGTGTGGAGATGGGACTTGGTGTCCGCGTCGTAAAATGAAACTGTCCCGGACTCGTAACTGAGATAAACTCCCACCCTCCCGGGGATGGGAAGACCAGGGAGAGGGGATGGAGGGGAGGTGACTGCATCAAACCCGTCACCCCGCCGCTCGATGCTCCAGACTCCAGTCTCCGGGGTCGGTGTGACCAGTCTCTTCCTCTCCACAGACTCCGTGGCGACCCCCAGTCTCCAGCTCCGACTCCCCACCACCTCCACCTCCCAGTAATGTCTCCCCGATGTGAATCCCTCCGATCCCAGCACACACGCCCGGACTGTAAACCTCTTCCCGGTGTCAGGGAGACTCCTCTTGGTCCTGGTCCATCTCACCCTCTTCCGATCCTCAGACACCTCGAGCAGCGGATACGCTGTTTCCACATCCAGGGTGACGGAGACTGGGGGGAGAAGCAGAGAATCAGAGAGTCCCCGGGGGTCGGGGGGAGACTCGGGCACGGGCGGGCGGACAACTGACACCTTGCCTAGGGTTTCACCGCAACAACATCCGATGGACAACAGACATCTTTGCCGGTGATTTTCTCCCGTTTGGAGAGGTGAATGTCATGGCCATTGGGGAACCGAAAGGGGCAATATCGTGCGATTGGTGGGTGTGTTACGAAACTTACCTTCAGCGGCGCTGCAATTCTGCCACTGGCGCGATTTAGGCGCGTTTGAGTTGGGGGGGGGGGGGGCAGGAGGGTTTTGTTTGTTTAAAAAAACCCAGATAATTGAATATTTTTACCGTAAGGTGAAAAGCCACTCCGCTTAATGGCATCAGATATTTCTGATGTCATTGTGCTCAACACAAAGGGCCGATAGATCGTTTCAAAGGCCGGGGCAGCGTCTGTCACTGACAATGATTCAGTATCAACACTCGCACTGCAAACAGTAAACACATGGTGATACATTGAGCATGTCATTGCTGTTACATTACACATCCACACAGAGTTTCAGTCAAGAGCATGTCCTACCTGCTCTCCCGACCAGCTTCATCCTGAAATAAATAAAACACAAAGCTCAATTCATTGAGATACAAGAAATGCAAAATGCCATCTTATATAAAACACAAAGTGCTGGAACACGGCGTAGCAGGCAGCGTTTCACGAGGATGTGGATTGGTGACGCTTCGGTTCAGCCCCCTCCTGTACATCATCGAGACCAAGCGTAGACTAAGTGACCCAGATCTGCGGAACATCCCGGTTACTAAACATTCCAACTACACTTCTCATTTCCATATTGTTCTTCCAGTCCCGGGCCTCCTCCATTAACAGAGTGAGGTCACACGCAAAATGGAGGATCGGCACCTCATATTCCGCTCGGGTAGTTTACAACACAGCAGAATGAACATTGACATCTCCAATGTTAGGTAACACCATCTCTCTCCCCATTACCCCATTTCTTCCATGTGCCCAGCTTAATGAGCTTCCACTTTTCACACTAACCCGCTCTCTTACCCATTCCCCCAGATCCCTTTCCCCTCTAATCCTCCATCTGGCAACATATCCCTCCTCTTTTCTTATCTGACCCCCTTTTCTACACTTTTCATCTCTAGCCGATGTCCACACAACTGCCAGGCAACCGTCCCTCACCTGTATTCTTTGCCAGTCATGAGGCTTTGTCAAACTCCATCGCTTTTCCAGCTCCCCACCCCTCACACCAACAATCTGAAGAAGCGTCCCGACCCGAAACGTCACCCATCCAAATCCCCCACAGATGTTGCCGAACCCGCAGAGTTGCTCCAACACTTGATTTTGGACCTGAATTTATTAGGACTGATGGTTCACATCACAACAGAAACCATTCCATAGAACTTTAGGAGCTGCTGAAAATTCCCATTTGCCAACTCTAACTCCAGCTGACACAGCTTGAGGGTATTACACAAATGAACAAAGAACCAAGAATGTGCAAGGAGTGTTAGTGAAAAATCTGCAATTGATCTGAGGATCAAACTTACAGGAAAGACTGCACACTTCGTGAGTTTCTTTGGCGAATTAAAGGAAAATTAATGAAATTTAATATTATCTTGATTAGTACTGGTGTCAGGGGTATGGGGAGAAGGCAGTAGAATGGGGTTAAGATAAGTACATCAGCCACGCTTGAATGGCGGAGTAGACTTGTAGTCCTGTAATTCTGCTCCTGTCACTTCTGAATGAATGAACTTGTTATCGTCACATGTACTGAGGTACGGTGAAAAGCGTTTGTTTGGATGCTGTCCTGTCAAAGATAAAACTGTGCATGTGTAAAAACAAGCCGTCCACAGTGTGGAGATAAAGGATAAAGGGTACAACATTTAGTGCAAGATTAAACATTGAAACATAGAAACAGAACATAGAAATTAGGTGCAGGAGTAGGCCATTCGGCCCTTCGAGCCTGCACCGCCATTCAATATGATCATGGCTGATCAACCAACTCAGTATCCCGTACCTGCCTTCTCTCCATACCCCCTAATCCCCTTAGCCACAAGGGCCACATCTAACTCCCTCTTAAATATAGCCAATGAACTGGCCTCAACTACCCTCTGCGGCCGAGATTTCCAGAGATTCACCACTCTCTGTGTGAAAAAAGTTCTTCTCATCTCGGTTTTAACGGATTTCCCCCTCATCCTTAAGCTGTGACCCCTTGTCCTGGACTTCCCCAACATCGGGAACAATCTTCCTGCATCTAGCCTGTCCAACCCCTTAAGAATTTTGTAAGTTTCTATAAGATCCCCTCTCAATCTCCTAAATTCTAGAGAGTAAAAACCAAGTCTATCCAGTCTTTCTTCATAAGACAGTCCTGACATCCCAGGAATCAGTCTGGTGAACCTTCTCTGCACTCCCTCTATGGCAATAATGTCCTTCCTCAGATTTGGAGACCAAAACTGTATGCAATACTCCAGGTGTGGTCTCACCAAGACCCTGTAGAACTGCAGTAGAACCTCCCTGCTCCTATACTCAAATCCTTTTGCAATGAAAGTTAACATACCATTCGCTTTCTTTACTACCTGCTGCACCTGCATGCCTACCTTCAATGATTGGTGTACCATGACACCCAGGTCTCGCTGCATCCCCCCCTTTCCCAATCGGCCACCATTTAGATAATAAGTATCAGATCATAATAAGAAAGTGAATTGAAGATGAAATATCGGGTGGTCTTTCAAAATTTCCACTAGAGATTCAGTCACGATAATATAGAACCCTCTACCACAGGAGTGGTAATTTCATGGGGAGGTGGATAAACACGAGAGATGTGGCAACTGTGGGCACTTGGTGGATCCACAAAGGTGGATGTTGTGAGTAGGTGGGCAGAGGCTTGTGCGGAGCAGAAAAACTGACAGTAGTGGATGGGCCGAATGTCCATGATGTGGAGAGGGGAATTTGGGGCATTATTGTCGGATGTGGAGAGTAGATGGAACAGACGGAACATTGACCCAGTACTGAATTACTGGTAAATGCAGCATTTATTTCAGAAATTTAACCCACCATTTTGTGACTGTGCACTTTCACTTATCCAAACTGTAGTGTAACTCCTCACCTTAAGAAATATCACATCGGCCTTGTGGTCGATCTGTTCCTGTAACTTTGAGAGTTCCTCTTCAATGGAATTTAAATTCTCTTGAATCTCCTGAAGATTTTTCTCCATTTTTCGTACGATCTTTTTCTCTTCCTCCTGGATATCTCCAAGGAAGCGCTGCTCTTTCTCAGTGAATATCTGGTGCAGTTCAGCAAACTGGGATGTGATCTGTGACTGAAGGTTGTGTGACTCTTCCTGTCAGATGAAAGATTAAAATCAGTATATATAATGTCACTGCTGTTTCTTCATGACATGGATGGTGCCATTTAGCAAGTGAATCCGAGTCCTGAAGTGCAGAAATAGTCCCTTCGGATCAACATGTCTATGCTGGGCTCTGTATGTATCTACATGAATTCTATTTACCCATATGTAATCCATAGCTATCATTACCTTGGCAATTCAAGAGCTCATCTTGATAATTCTGAAATATCTGGTGAAAGTAATGCAACTGAGCAAGACCTTATCAAATCTAGTTAATTGTGTAATGCACCAGATTTGATAAAGGGAACTTGAGGTTAAGAAGTCATTAGGAGATAGTGACTATAATATGGTAAGTTTTAATCTACAATTTGAGAGGGAGAAGGGTAAATCGGAAGTGTCAGTGTTACAGTTGAACAAAGGGGACTATGCATGTTCGTCCGAAGGGGGGGGGGGGGGGGGGGGGGGGGGGGGGGGTGGGGGTTGCGTTGGTCTCCCCTAAGAAAAAAGTCACCCACATTTTTTTTTAAATCGGTAAAAATAAATAGATAAATGGAAAATAAAATGGACGTTTCCAGTTCTCTGTTCTCCCGTCCCCGGGTGGGAGTGGCTGAATCTGAACCCAACGGCTGTAACCCCAACACCAGACACTGCTGCGGCGGAGCCCGCTCCCCTCGCCGCCGGGGCCCAAGTCATCTTCCCCCTACACCACCCCCACGGACCCCCGCTGGGCGCATGTCACCCCCGCTGGGCCCATGCCACCCCCACTGGGCTCATGCCACTCCCGCTGGGCCCACACCACCCCCGCTGGGCCCACGCCACCCCCACTGGGCCATGCCACTCCCGCTGGCCCCATGCCCCCCCTGCTCGGTCCACGCCACCCTCGCTGAAACCTGCTGGGCCCACGCCACCCCAGCTGGGCCAACGCCACCACTGCTGGGCCCACGCCACCCCTGCTCACTGACACCCACTGGGCCCACGCCACCACTGCTGGGCCCACGCCACCACTGCTGGGCCCACGCCACCCCCACTGACACCCACTGGGCCCACGCCACCTTCATCCCCCCCACCCGCTGGGCCCGCGCCACCTTCATCTTCCTCCCCCCCCCTCCAAGAAAGATGGGGGATGTGAGAGAGGGGGAGGAGAGAGAGAGAGGGAGAGGAGAGAGAGATGGGGGAGGGGAGAGAGGAAAGGGGGATTATCTTGAGTGAGATTGCAAAATTAAGGTAGGTTTTAGAGCTATTATATTTTCTCCTCCATATGAATAATATCAAACAATTGGAACAATTGGAACTGCTTTCTTTTCCTTGATAACAATACTGAAAAATATGAATTCCATAGTTTGTGACATAAATACACATTTTAATGGGATCATTATATACAGATGTAACATTTCCATTTTGAGATTGGGGGGGAGGGGAGGGTGTTGGGGGAAAGATATGCGTCAAGCCGATAGCCTAATCGTTAAAGAGTTAAAAGATAGCCTAATCGATAAAGAGCTGAGACGAGGAATGGGAGCTGCCAAGGAAAGGTACTCTGAGAAGTTGAGGAGCAACTTCTCAGCTAATGACTCATCTTCAGTTTGGAAGGGCATGCAAGAAATCACCAGCTATAAGAGGAAAGCCCCCCGCTCTTTGGACAATCGTCAGCTGACGAACGACCTGAATGAGTTTTACTGCACGTTTGAAAATCAGAAATGTAACACTGGTACCCCCTCCCCAACAAACACAGCCAGACCCCAGTCTGCAAAGAATGGACCCTGCACCCTCTCCTTCCCATTCACCACTTCACACCTACTTAAGGCAAGACTCCAGTATGAAAAGAGTAGACCCTTTCCCACCCCAACCAACACCTCACACTCACTCACAGCCTAACCTCAGTCTGCAAAGACTGGGCCCTTCTACACCAACCCCACTCCAAACACCACTTCACACCCAATGACTGCACCTCCACAGCCACCTCTGTCAAGTTTCTCAAGTTTCTCAAGACACAACCCTGATTGGTCTGATCCAGGATGGAGATCTCTGTACTCTTTTGAATTTGACGGCTTTCCTATAACATGGTGCCCAGAAATGAACACAATATTCCAAATGCAGTCTCACCAACGTCTTATACAACTGCAACATGACCTCACAACTTCTATACTCAATACTCTGACTGATGAGGGCCAAAGTGCCAAATACTTTTTGACCACCTGATATACCTGCGACACGACCTTCAAGGAACCATGCAACCATCAACCATTCCTCTGCCCACCTGGCTAATTGATCCAGATCCTGCTGCAATCTTTCACAACCATCTTCACAATCTGCAAAACCACTCACTTCTGTATCATCAGCAAACTTGCTAATCTTGCCCTGTTCTGTGATGTTTCACAGAAGCTGGTGTAACTCAGCGGGTCAGGCTGAGTATAGAAGTTGGGAGGTCATGTTGCAGTTGCATAAGAAGGTGATGAGGCTGCATTCAGAGTATTGTGTTCCGTTCTGGGCACCATGTTATAGGAAAAATGTCATCAAACTGGAAAGGGTACAGTGAAGATTTATGAGGATGTTGCCAGGACTAGAGGGCCAGAGCTATAGGGAGAGGTTGAGTAGGCTGGGACTCTATTTCATGGAGCGCAGGAGGATGAGGGATGATCTAATAGAGGTGTATAAAATCATGATTTGAATAGATATGGTTGAGTCTTTTGCCCAGAGTAAGTGAATCGAGGAGCAGAGGACATAAGTTTAAGGTGAAGGGCAAAAGATTTAATAGGAATCTGTGGGGTATGTTTTTCACACAAAGGGTGGTAGGTGTATGGAACAAGCTGCCAAAAGAGGTAGTTGAGGCAGTGACTATCGCAACATTTAAGAAACAGACAGGTACATGGATAGGACAGGTTTGGGGGGATATGGATCAAACGTGGGCAGGTTGGACTAGTGCAGATGGGACATGCTGGGCTGAAGGGTCTGTTTCCACACTGTATCACTCTGTGACTATCTATCTTTTCCTCTCAAACCCATTCTGCTGCCTGCTCCCTTTACCTCTGACACCCGTATCAATCAAGAATCTATCAATCTCTTCCTGAAAAATGTCCATTGACTTGACCTCCACAGCTGTCTGTGGCAATGTATGCCAAGTTCACCACCCTCTGACTTAAAAAATTCCTGCTCATCTCCGTCCGAAAGGTCTTTTAATTCTGAGGCTGTGGCCACTAGTTCTAGACTCTCCCACTAGTGGGAACACCCACTATCAAAGTTGCCCTTAATGTTCGTGTTAAATCTGTTCCCTCTCACCTTAAACCTATGCCCTTGCATGCTCGACCCCCATCTTACGGTGAAAGACTGAGTATTCACCCTGACATTTTGTTTTGTGATATTATACACCTGCAACAGATCATTCTTCAGACTCCTGCGCTCCAGTGAGTGAAGTCCTTGGCTGCCCAACCGCTCCCAAGATCTCGGGTCCTCGACTACTGAGCTCTACAGAGGTGCCCATAATTACAGGCATCACAGGGATCAAATCTACACAAAATAATGAAATCGACAGTACAAAGCCTCACCTGAACTCCAGAAATGCTCTCTTTCTGTTGCTGCTCCATTTTCTCGATCACTGATTTCTTTTCTGTGAGAGATTCGAAAGAAGATTTCACCTGTTCCTGGGGTTGGATTTCAGATCAGAGAATAAAAATGTCAGACAATAAAGAAAATATTACACATTGATCAAAATCGATTTGGTTTTACCTTGTAGAATTCAATTGCTTCTTCTATCAGCATGAAGCTGTGAGTCTTGTGTTCCTGCGCAGCTGCACAATTCAAACAGATCAGTTTCTTGTCCGTTTCACAAAACAGCTTCAGTTCTTCCTGATGTTTCTCGCAGTGAAGTTTACTTTCCTTCTCTTTGAGATTCAGGCTCAGTGCTCGAGCTTTCTCAGCCAGTCTAACCAAGGTCCGATTCACCTTGAGGGTGCGGTCTGTAGATTCCTCTCTACATTCCGGGCAGGAGTTTCTCTCCTCCCTGTCCCAACTCTGTGTGATACAGGAGCGGCAGAAGTTGTGCCCACACTCCAGTATCACCGGATCGGTGAAGAAATCCAGGCAGATGGGACAAACTGCCTCCTCGGTCCAACTCTCGACCTGGTGTTTCGAAGCCATTTTATCGCCACTTCCTGGTTCAAAAGGATTTCACTGACGTGGAGCTGCTGAATATGGGAGGTCACGTGACCGTCACGGTGACGCAGCGGTAGAGTTGCTGCCTTACAGCGAATGCAGCGCTGGAGACGCGGGTTCGATCCTAACTACGGGTGCTGTCTGTACGGAATTTGTACGTTCTCCCCGTGATCTGCGTGGGGTTTCTCCGAGATCTTCGGTTCCTTCCACACTCCAAGGCTTGGGAAATGTAAACAATTGGCTTGGTAAATGTAATAAACTGTCCCTAGTGGGTGTAGGATAGTGTTAATGTCCGGGGATCACTGATCGGCGCGGACCCAGTGGGCCGAAGGGCCTGTTTGCGCGCTGTATCTCTCAACTAAATTAAACACAACCCCTGCAGTACCGTGTCGCTGCGCCCGCTGCCGTCCCGGGCAATGAGTGCTATTTGGCTGCAAGTGTTCAGTGTGAAGATGGCCTGGCCGCTTCCAGGTCATCTCACACGAGGGAGGGGTAGATTGGTCATTAAACTGGCCTGAACATGCACGAGAAAGACTAAGGCAGGACAGAAAGGGACGGGGCCCGGCGCTAAGGAAGCCTCGGGTGTAACCTGAGGAGACGTTGCACCTGTTGGGCAGTGGAACCCGCCGCCCGCATCTCCGTTCACAGCCCGGGATCAGGATGGACGGAGACCTCCCTCCGCCCTTATTTTATTCCACAACAGTGCACCTGTCTCTCATGCAGCAGTCTTCGGGGCAATCTATGTTTGCGTGTATTGTTTAAATGATATTATATGACCCTATAACATTCATTGCAGTTTACAAAGGTTCACTGTGTCTGTCTGAAGCTAATGCTTCCGAGATGGCTCCCAAACAAGGCTACTGTTTGCGTCCCGCTGAGTTACTCCAACATGCTGTGTCTATCTTCGGTTTAAATTCTGTAATTCCATCCTACACTCCGAGCCATACCATTAAAACCGAGATGAGAAGAACTTTTTTCACACAGAGAGTGGTAAATCTCTGGAACTCTCTGCCGCAGAGGGTAGTTGAGGCCAGTTCATTCGCTATATTTAAGAGGGAGTTGGATGTGGCCCTTGTGGCTAAGGGGATCAGAGGGTATGGAGAGAAGGCAGGTACGGGATACTGAGTTGGATGATCAGCCATGATCATATTGAATGGCGGTGCAGGCTCGAAGGGCCGAATGGCCTACTCCTGCACCTAATTTCTGTTTCTATATTACACTTGTTGCTTCTCTCTCTCAAATCTGTGCCCATTTGAACCTCGCTCTCATGAGAAAGACCCCGACCCCATGCTCCCCATTCCCCCTCTCCACTCCAAATGCACTTCTCCACAAAGAACCTGCACCCGCTTCTCCAGAGGTGCAACTCCAGAACCTTTCCACCCCTGCAACGGACTGTTCCAGCTGCTACGTTCAGGCAAACGCCTCTGTTGCCATGCTGTGAGAACAGAGAGATTGAGAAGGAGTTTCTTCCCAGATGCCATTAAGACTAATTTTTTTTATTTAAATTGCAGTTTCCCCCCCCTTTTTTCTTCTGCCCACAATATTTAATATGTAAAAGAATATGTGATTCTGTTTGTAGTTAGTTTGTTTGTCTTTTTGCACAAAGTCCGCGAGCATTGCCTTTTCATTTCACTGCACATCTCGTATGTGTATGTGACGAATAAACTTGACTTGACTTGACTTCGTGAGGGTGGGTGCCGGGGGTTGGGGGGCGGGTTGTGGAGGAACATGGATGTTTTACGGTAGACAAAAGTTCTGGATAAACTCAGCGGGCGCCGCAGCATCTATGGAGCGAAGGAAATAGGCAACGTCTCGGCCCGAAATGTTCCCTATTTCCTTCGCTCCATAGATGCTGCTGAACCCGCTGAGTTTCTCCAGCACTTTTGTCTACCTTCCATTTTCCAGCATCTGCAGCTCCTTCTTAAAAACTGGATGTTTTACGGTTCGACTCGTGATCCTCAGACTTGATGGACGTTTGGCTTCTTGTATTTTAAATCATGCGTAAAAAAGATCAAGCCTTTACAGAATTTACACAGGGGTAGTGGATGGACAACTACCCGAGAGAGAGGCGAGGGAGGGGTCTGGCGGCGACTGAAACAAGGAATGATCTACATATCGTACAGAGAGACAGGCAGAGCCTGAGCACAACGGACTCCCACCTGGAACCGGGAATTTGGTTTGAACCCATTCTTCCAAAAGACCCGTTCCGAAGAAAACTAATCTGTTGTGTGGAGAGCAAATGCTGCAAACACGCTATAAATTATTCGAATCAGTGGACTTTAGGACCGGAGCTCAGGACCCGCCGCCCGCGGCTGCTGCTGAACCCGCGGGAAGGGAGATTGTTTCAATCTTTATATTTTCACAAAAGTGATTTCTGTTCCGTTGCCGGACGCGGTTAACGCGTTAAAATGAACGGATCGACAGACAGACAGACAGCTCTGATTTCAGTTGCTGTTTATTTCACTCTTCCCACATTTACATTCCCCCTGGTTTTATTTCCGCGCTCACTGGGGTTTGTTTCACGACGCGGAATTTGGGGATTAAATGGGAGCCGTTCGTTCAGCGCCGACCTGTTGTCCACCGGGTTTCTGCCCCACAGCCCCTGAGCCCCGCTCCTGACGCAGGACCCGGGATCCGACCCTTTTAACACCCGGAGCCGAACCGGAGCAGATTCTCAGCCACTGGTTTTCATCCCAAGTCCAGAAGTAAGGATAAAGTATCTCCGTGAATTTATTCCCAGTGAAGGTGTGGAGATGGGACTTGGTGGCCGCGTCGGAAAATGAAACTGTCCCGGACTCGTAACTGAGATAAACTCCCACCCTCCCGGGGATGGGACGGGCGGGGAGACGGGAAGGTGGGGAGGTGAAAGCTTGAAACTCGCCATCCCACCGCCCGATGCTCCAGACTCCAGTCTCCGGGGTCAGGTCATCCTCTCCTTTCCTCTCCACAGACTCTGCGGCGACTCCCAGACTCCACCACCGACTCCCCGCCACCTCCACCTCCCAGTAATGTCTCCCCGATGTGAATCCCTCCGATCCCAGCACACACGTACTGTCTGTAAACCTCTTCCTGGTGTCAGGGAGACTCCTCCGGGTCCCGGTACATCTCACCCTTTTCCGATTCTCAGACACCTCGAGCAGCGGATGCGCTGTTTCCACATCCAGGGTGACGGAGACTGGGGGGAGAAGCAGAGAATCAGAGAGTCCCCGGGGGTCGGGGGGAGACTCGGGCAGCGCGGCCCTGGGACCGGATTATCGGGAACGAGAGAAGATGGTCCGTGTAGACGGGGAAAAACGAATGCGGAAAGTGAGGATGAGAAATATGGTATTCAAATATCTTGCCAGTAGATGGCGAGGGAGAGGCAGATTGGATGGATATAAGTGATAATTAGATGTGGTTAAAGAGGATGTGGAGATGTGGGGCGGAGTTGCCGTGATCATACTGATATGAGTGGACTGGACCGCAATCTGTTACTGTTTAGTTGAGGAAGGACATTATTGCCGTAGAGGGAGTGCAGAGACGGTTCACCAGACTGATTCCTGGGATGTCAGGACTGTCTTATGAAGAAAGACTGGATAGACTTGGTTTATACTCTCAAGAATTTAGAAGATTGAGAGGGGATCTTATAGAAACTTACAAAATTCTTAAGGGGTTGGACAGGCTAGATGCAGGAAGATTGTTCCCGAAGTTGGGGAAGTCCAGGACAAGGGGTCACAGCTTAAGGATAAGGGGGAAATCCTTTAAAAACCGAGATGAGAAGAACTTTTTTCACACAGAGAGGGGTGAATCTCTGGAACTCTCTGCCACAGAGGGTAGTTGAGGCCAGTTCATTGGCTATATTTAAGAGGGAATTAGATGTGGCCCTTGTGGCTAAGGGGATCAGGGGGTATGGAGAGAAGGCAGGTACGGGATACTGAGTTGGATGATCAGCCATGATCATATTGAATGGCGGTGCTGGCTCGAAGGGCCGAATGGCCTACTCCTGCACCTAATTTCTATGTTCTATGTTTTCTATAAAGTGCAGATAAAAAATGCAGGGGCCACAATGGAACGTCACCATTTTTTTTTTTAGCGCATGAGCGGTCTGTTTGAAAGTTTGACAATATCTGGGATGTGAATAATCCTTGATTATATTGTCTGCTTTCCAGAGATAGCGTGAAGTATAAATGAATTTGAAGGAAGAGGAGGCTGGTTCACGCAATGCACTAGGCTACGTTCACAACTTCTTGCCATCTTGGGCAAAGCTAATGCTAAACTGTGCTGCCAAGAATTCAGATTGTGTGGTGCAACTTTAGAAATTGGTGAGTCATTATACACGTTAAACTTATTCATAGAGTCATACAGCACGGAAACAGCCTTCGGCTCAACTTCCCGTGCCTCCCAAGATGCCTCATCTATACCACATTTTCCCATATCCCTATAAACCTTGTCTTTTAAATGTTGTTATCATACTTGTCTCAACTACTTGCTCTGGCAGCTCATTCCAAATAACCACCACCTTCTGTGTGGAAAGGTTCCTATTAAAGCATTCCCCTTAGACTTTAAACCATCTCTCTGTTTCTCGATTCCCCAACTGTGGGTAAAGGTCACTGTGCATTCACCTTATTTATTCCCTTCATGATCTAATACATCTCTATAAGATTACCCCTCATTCTCCTGCAGTACAAGGAATAGAACCTTAACCTGCCCAACATCTCCTTATAGCTCAGGCCCTCTAGTCCTGGCAACACCCTTATAAATGTTCACTGCACTCATTTGAGGCCAGTTCATTGGCTATATTTAAGAGGGAGTTAGATGTGGCCCTTGTGGCTAAGGGGATCAGGGGGTATGGAGAGAAGGCAGGTGCAGGATACTGAGTTGGATGATCAGCCATGATCATATTGAATGGCGGTGCAGACTCGAAGGGCCGAATGGCCTACTCCTGCACCTAATTTCTATGTTTCTATGTTTACTTGCTGTCTTTAGAGGAGAGTAGATTTGATGGTTCTTTGCAACTGAGAACTTCACTGAGGGAGTTGACAAAGTTCCGGGTGCAAGTTTGGTCCAGAAAGCGGAGGAAAGTGGGATCCAAGCAAGTTGGTTAATTGGATCCACTATTGGATTGGTGGTTTGAGGTAGATGTTAGCGGTGGAAGGATGATTGTTCTGCTTGGAGGTCTGGTGATGGGTGGTGTGCAGCAGGGATCGGTGCAGCCACTGTTGCTGTTCATTTTATGCTTTCATGGCTTGGATGTGAATGTTGGAGGTGTGACTAGTCAGGAACTGAAGGAAATCCACATTAGGCAGGAAATGGTGTTGGGTAGACTGATGGGACTGAAGGCGGATAAATCTCCAGGGCCTGATGGTCTGCATCCCAGGGTACCTAAGGAAGTGGCTCTAGAAATCGTGGATGCATTGGTGATAATTTCCCAATATTCTACAGATTCAGGGTCAGTTCCTGTGGATTGGAGGGTAGCTAATGTTATCCCACTTTTTAAGAAAGGCGGGAGAGAGAAAACAGGGAATTATAGACCAGTTAGCCCGACATCGGTGGTGGGGAAGATGCTGGTCAACTATAAAAGAGGAAATAGCGGCACATTTGGATAGCAGTAACAGGATCGGTCCGAGTCAACATGGATTTACAAAGGGGAAATCATGCAGATGTAACTAGGAAAATGGACAAGGGAGAGCCAGTGGATGTAGTGTACCTGGACATTTAAAAAGCATTTGATAAGGTCTCACATAGGAGGTTAGTGGGCAAAATTAGGGCACATGGTATTGGGGGTAGAGTGTTCACATGGATAGAAAATTGGTTGGCAGACAGGAAACAAAGAGTAGGGATTAACGGGTCCCTTTCAGAATGGCAGGCGGTGATTAGTGGGGTACCGCAAGGCTCGGAGCTGGGACCGCAGCTATTTACAATATACATCAATGATTTGGATGAAGAGATTCAAAGTAACATTAGCAAATTTGCAGATGACACAAAGCTGGGTGGCAGTGTGAACTGTGAGGAGGATGCTATGTGAATGCAGAGTGACTTGGACAGGTTGGGGGCGTGGGCAGATGCATGGCAGATGAAGTTTAATGTGGATAAATGTGAGGTTATCGCTGGGCCTTTCATCGCCCGGCTCGGCTTACAATCAATCTGCTGCGTCGAGGCGATCAAGGCTCCCGATGTTAAAGCCCCCACTGGCCGATTTGAAGCCGCGCAATTCGGGGTGGACGAAGGTGCTGTTACTGGAGTTCAGAGTCGGTCACCAACCAGGTCAGCTCCCGATGTTACCGTCCACAGGCCCCACGGCCGAAGCCTCTGAAGCCTCTCGTTGTGTGTGTGGGTGCGTGCCCACCAAGAAATTGTGTCCCCCCCTCATGTTTTGACAGCCATTTCCGCCCCTGAAAGATCTTTGGAACCTTATGTACATACAGGGAAATGAAAACTGGAGGGCGCGGGTTTAACACAAGAGGATGGAGTTTTAAAGTAGATCTGAGTGGCGAGTTTTCTTCACACACGGATAGTGCTTGATATCTGGAATATTTTGCCAGAGAAGGTGGTGGAATCAGATGTAATCACCACATCTAAGAGGCGTTGCAATTTAACAAATAGCGTGAAGAATAATACGGTTCTAATGTGGGCGAATGGGATTTGTGTGGCTGGGCAAAAAGGTGGACATGGACGCAATGGGTCGAAGGGCCTGACTCTGTAATGTACAACCACGGCTCTCTGGCTTCAAGAGCAGTGAATGACTGATTATCCACAGCCATGGGTGCAGGGAATTCCAAAGGTTGCCCAGTCTCTACGTGCAGTAATGTCTCCTTGTCTCTGTCCTAAATGGTTCAGCCCACATTCTGAGAGGGTTTCCGCTGACTCCAGGCCCCTCAGACAGGGGAAACATCCTCCCTGCATCCAGCCCACAGAGCCCTGTAAGGACTTTGTGTTTCACTGCGATCTCCTTGATTTGAAACATATAAGATTGGTCAGGGTTTGGACACGCTAGAGGCAGGAAACATGTTCCCGATGTTGGGGGGAGTCCAGAACCAGGAGCCACACACAGTTTCAGAATAAGGGGTAAGCCATTTAGAACGGAGACGAGGAAACACTTTTTCTCACAGAGAGTGGTGAGTCTGTGGAATTCTCTGCCTCAGAGGGCGGTGGAGGCAGAGAATTCCATGGATGCTTTCTAGAGAGAGCTAGATAGGGTTCTTAAAAATTGCGGAATCAGGGGATATGGGGAGAAGGCAGGAATGGGGTACTGATTGGGGATTATCAGCCATGATCACATTGAATGGCGATGTTGGCTCGAAGGGCCGAACGGCCTACTCCTGCACCTTTTGTCTATTGTCCTTTAATACACCTGAACTCTCGACTACACAGGCCTAGTCTACGCAATTTCACCCAGCACAGTAAACCCATTCTCCCACGAGCAAGGATTTGCTCAAGTGCAAACAAACTTCACTCTCCGTCTCTGTGATGCTTCCTCCAGAGTCCATTAATACCATTAATCTTCACATTAAGTGTTGCATAAAGATGACTTAAAAAATGAACAATGGAAAAGGTATCAGTTTTACCTCGGTTGATGATATCAGATGTTTCTCTCAATGCCATGTTGTGGAAAAAGGTGCGATCATATTTTCCAGTGGGCAACGCGCCACCTACCACCAACATTGGTTTGGTTTCATCACTAACCCTGCAAATATTTAACAGCTGGTTAGAAACTGAGCATTAGCTGTTTATTTTGAGCTGTACTATAAAAACATACATTGTTTCAGTCAAAAGCATGTCCTACCTGATCTTGCGACCAGCTTGCTCCTGAAATAAATAAAACACAAATCTCAATAGACTGAGATGGATCGTCATGATCCCGACGGCGGGTATTTCACCAAATTGCTACAAAAAAACCCTCTGATAATTCCCATTTCCCAACTCTTTGCCGCTGTCACACAGACAGAAAGTGGATATTGTCGTAGAGACATCGAACACGGGGGAAAGCATTAGGAACATGGATGAAAATAACTGCGAGTATGCAACTTACGAGTAAGACCGGGCAGGTCGTGGCATTTTATTTGGAGCAGGGAGGAGACAAAATGGAGATATAGGGGAAAGAGAGTATAAAAAAAGCTAAAACGGGGCAGAAAGCACAGGCCATGTGATATGGGTATCAATGTGAAAGGTGAGGGGAGAAATGGATTAAAAGTAAAATATATGAATGCACGAAGTATAAGAAGTAAAGTGGATGAGCTTGAGGTTAGAAATTGACAAGTATGATGTTGTGGGAATTATAGAGCCATGGCTGCAAGAGGACCAGGGCTGGGAACTGAATGTTCAAGGGTATACGTCCTATCGATAAGACAGACACGTGGGCAAAGGGGGTGGGGTAGCTCTGTTGGTGAGGAATGAAATTCAGTCCCTGGTGAGAAGTGATATAGAATCAGGAGATGTATAGTCAGTATGGATAGGACTAAGGAACTGTAAAGGTAAAACAACCCTAATGGGAGTTATCCACAGGCCCCCAAACAGTAGCCTGGATATAGGACGCAAGATGAATCAAGACTTAAAATTGGCATGAGGCAAAGGTAATTCTACGGTTGTTATGGGAGTTTTCAACATGCAGGTAGACTGGGAAAATCAGGTTGGTACTGGACCCCAAGAAAGGGAGTTTGTGGGCTGCCTCCATGATGGATTCTTAGAGCATCTTGTTCTGGAGCCTACCTGGGAGAAGGCAATTCTGGATTTAATGTTGTGTAACATTGATAAGGGGACTTGAGGCAAAGGAGCCATTAGGAGATACTGACCATAATATGATAAGTTTTAATCTACAATTTGAGAGTGAGAAGGGAAAATTTGAAGTGTCGGTATTACAGTTGAACAAAGGGGACTATGGAGCCATGAGGGAGGAGATGGCCAAAGTTGACTGGAAAGATACCCTAGCAGGGATGACAGTGGAGCAACAATGGCAGGTATTTCTGGGAATAATACAGAAGGTGCAGGATCAGTTCATTCCAAGGAGGAAGAAAGATTCCAAAGGGAGTAAGGGGCGACCGTGGCTGACAAGGAACAAGTATAAAAATAAAAGAGAAGTACAACGTAGCAAAGATGAGCGGGTAGCAAGAGGATTGGGAAACATTTAAAGGGCAACAGAAGATAACTAGAAAGGTAATACGGGGGGGAAGATGAGATCCAAAGGTAAGGTAGCCAAGAATGCAGACTGAAACAGGTGAATTTATAATGGGGAACAAGGAAATGGCAGATGAGTTGAACAAGTACTTTGGATCCGTCTTGTCTAAGGAAGACACAAACAATCTCCTTGATGTACTAGTGGCCAGAACACCTAGGGTGATGGAGGAACTGAAGGAAATTCACATTGGGTAGGAAATGGTGTTGGATAGACTGATGGGACTGAAGGCTGATAAATCCCCAGGGCTGGATGGTCTGCATCCCAGGGTACATAAGGAAGTGGCTCTGGAAATTGTGGATGCATTGGTGATAATTTTCCAATGTGCTATCGATTCAGAATGTTCCTGTGGATTGGAGGGTAGTTAATGTTATCCCGCTTTTTAAGAAAGGCGGGAGAGAGAAAACAGGGAATTATAGACCAGTTAGCCTGACATCGGTGGTGGGGAAGATGCTGGAGTCAATTATAAAAGATGAAATAGCGGCACATTTGGATAGCAGCAACAGGATCGGTCCGAGTCAGCATGGATTTAGAAAGAGGAAATCATGCTTGACTAATTTTCTGGAATTTTCTGAGGATGTAACTAGGAAAATGGACAGGGAGAGCCAGTGGATGTAGTCTACCAGGACCTGGACCAGAAAGCATTTGATAAGGTCCCACATAGGTGATTAGTGGGCACAATTAGAGCACATGGTATTGGGGGTAGGGTACTGACATGGATAGAACATTAGTTGGCAGACAGGAAACAAAGAGTAGGGATTAACGCATACCTTTCAGAATGGCAGACAGTGACTAATGGGGTACCGCAAGGCTCAGTGCTGGGTGTAGTGGTCATTTGGTCTGTTTTGCATGTCATTGATGATGGCATGTGCCTTTAAATTTTAGACTGCCCGTTATAATGTGGGTGGGATTTATGGCGTGTTTTTGGGCGTGGTTGGAGCTTGGATGCTTACGCAGAAGTTTAGTTTTTAGATTAGTTTGGAGAGACGATGGGGAAGGTGAACCCTTCCATCATGTAGGATCATGCGGGCCATGCAGGGTCCATGCGAGATCTAAAAGAGATCATTCCAGTGTTACGGAGACACGAGGAGTTTTCTAATGTCTAAAGTAATAAGCTGGAGTTTGATGAAGATTGTAGTAACGAGTCGTAAGAAACTTGGATGTATCTTACTGTTTTCTATCAACAGTAAAGCATTTATTCATCAAAAGACTGTGTTTTGAAGCCATATCTGTGAAGAAGTTCTGAAGGTCTCTGTGAGTGAGCTCGCATGTGTTTCAAAGACACCCCCTTCAACCATTCTCATCCACTTAGTGGCTAGGGTGCTAATTACCTGAAAGATATTCAAATCTGCCGCTACTCTGGGACCGCAGCTATTTACAATATATATTAATGATTTGGATGAAGGGATTCAAAGTAACATTTGCAAATTTGCAGATGACACAAAGCAGGGTGGCAGTGTGAATTGTGAGGAAGATGCTATGAGGATGCAGGGTGACTTGGACAGGTTGGGTAAGTGGGCAGATGCATGGCAGATGCAGTTTAATGTGGATAAATGTGAGGTTATTCACTTTGGTAGCAAAAACAGGAAGGCAGATTATTATCTAAATAGCGTCGTTGGGAAAAGGGGAATTTCAACGGGATCTGGGGGCCACTGAAAGTAAGCATGCAGGTACAACAGGCAGTGAAGAAAGGGAATAGCATGTTGGCGTTCATAACAAGAGGAGTTGAGTATAGGGAGGTTGCACGGCAGTCGGGTCACGACCCATGACCCGTACTGTTGCTATGCTACGCCAACTGGAGTATACGCGGTGAACTGCAGGTAGGCACTTACCATTGTTTCCAGCGTAGCGGGCCCGTTAAACATAGAAACATAGAAATTAGGTGCAGGAGTAGGCCATTCGGCCCTTCGAGCCTGCACCGCCATTCAATATGATCATGGCTGATCATCCAACTCAGTATCCCGTACCTGCCTTCTCTCCGTACCCTCTGATCCCCTTAGCCACAAGGGCCACATTAACTCCCTCTTAAATATAGCCAATGAACTGGCCTCGACTACCCTCTGCGGCAGAGAATTCCAGAGATTCACCACTCGCTGTGTGAAAAAAGTTCTTCTCATCTCGGTTTTAAAGGATTTCCCCCTTATCCTTAAGCTGTGACCCCTTCTCCTGGACTTCCCCAACATCGGGAGCAATCTTCCTGCATCTAGCCTGTCCAACCCCTTAAGAATTTTGTAAGTTTCTATAAGATCCCCTCTCAATCTCCTAAATTCTAGAGAGTATAAACCAAGTCTATCCAGTCTTTCTTCATAAGACAGTCCTGACATCCTAGGAATCAGTCTGGTGAACCTTCTCTGCACTCCCTCTATGGCAATAATGTCCTTCCTCAGATTTGGAGACCAAAACTGTATGCAATACTCCAGGTGTGGTCTCACCAAGACCCTGTACAACTGCAGTAGAACATCCCTGCTCCTATACTCAAATCCTTTTGCTATGAAAGCTAACATACCATTTGCTTTCTTCACTGCCTGCTGCACCTACATGCCTACTTTCAATGACTGGTGTACCATGACACCCAGGTCTCGCTGCATCTCCCCTTTTCCTAGTCGACCACCATTTAGATAATAGTCTGCTTTCCTGTTTTTGCCACCAAAATGGATAACCTCACATTTATCCACATTATACTGCATCTGCCAAACATTTGCCCACTCACCCAGCCTATCCAAGTCACCTTGCAGTCTCCTAGCATCCTCCTCACAGCTAACACTGCCCCCCAGCTTAGTGTCATCCACAAACTTGGAGATATTGCCTTCAATTTCCTCATCCAGGTCATTAATATATATTGTAAATAGCTGGGGTCCCAGCCAAAAGGTCGCCGAAATTGTCAATTTTTGTGCTGTAAATAAGTATGGAAATCGGTGTAAGTGTGAGAGACATTTAGCCTACTTCAGAATTCCAAATGTGAGGAGAAATAATGGTAGTTAGAAGCGAGAGCTGAAGGGACAACAACAGCCAAAAGTGCTTGGCGAACATTGATATCGAATTGAAAATATTGGGAATTATCGTGTTTGCTCACTGCATTTCATCAACAGTAAGACATTATTTGTGTTTTTTCTTGATTCCTTTGGCAATTAAAAAGTTTCAGAAGTGATAAATCTGGCTGTAAAATTTTAAAATCGCACATGGTTCTCAAGTGGGTATTTACATACAAAATGAAAACACTTTGGAAGCAAAATTTATTTAAAAATAATCGCAAACCATACGTGGGTTTTGAATTACATTTTACTCAGATGCAAGCCAAGGAATGGCATAATTGGACATAATCAACCTCAGCAAATTGACAATATCCTATTGAAAGGGAGTGGGTGTTTAAGCTGTCAAGACATTTTATTATTTGCCAAAATATACATCTCAATAGCATAATGATAGAAAACTTACTTTTCCACACCCCACTAGTCTGGAGAATGTTTTAATTATAAATTTAGTTCAGAAGCGTTTTCTTTTTGTATGTAAAACCCACTTCCGAACCATGGACCCGATGTTGGGGAAGTCCAGGACACGGGGTCACAGCTTAAGGATAAGGGGCAAATCCTTTAAAACCGAGATGAGAAGAACTTTTTTCACACAGAGAGTGGTGAATCTCTGGAACTCTCTGCCACAGAGGGTAGTTGAGGCCAGTTCATTGGCTATATTTAAGAGGGAGTTAGATGTGGCCCTTGTGGCTAAGGGGATCAGGGGGTATGGAGAGAAGGCAGGTACGGGATACTGAGTTGGATGATCAGCCATGATCATATTGAATGGCGGTGCAGGCTCGAAGGGCCGAATGACCTACTCCTGCACCTAATTTCTATGTTTCTATGGGCGATTTTAACATTTTACAGCCAGATTTATCACTTCCGAAACTTTTTAGATACCAATCAAGAAAAAACACAAATAATGCCTTACTGTTGATGAATTGCAGTAAGCAAATGCGAAAATATTCGTCAAGCATTTTAGCTGTTGTCCCTTCAGCTCTCGCTTCTCTTTACATTCATTTCGCTTCACTTTTGGAATTCTGAAGTAGGATAGATGTCTCTCACGGTTACTCCGACTTTTTTACAGCGCAAAAATTCACCATTTTGGCGTTTTATAACAGGTAGGAAAGTGCGTGTTTCGTGGATAAACAACATATACTGGAAGCTGCGATGTCCTCCAGATGGATTGAGCGGCTCCATGCGCCAAGACCTATGACCCGGTGACCTTACGTGCAACCCCCCTATAGGAGCAAAGAGGTCCTTTTGCAGTTGTACAGGTTCCCAAGTGGGATGACACCTGGAGTATTGTGTGCAGTTTTGGTCTCCAAATTTGAAGAAGGACATTCTTACTATTGAGGGAGTGCAGCATATGTTCACGAGGTTAATTCCCACTATGGCGGGACTGTCATATGTTGAGAGAATGGAGCGGCTGGGCTTGTACACCCTTGAAATCGGAAGGATGAGAGGCCACCTTATTCAAACATTTTAGATTATTAAGGGTTTGGACACGCTAGAGGCAGGAAACATGTTCCCGATGTTGGGGTAGTCCAAGACCAGGGGCCACAGTTTAAGAATAAGGGATAAGCCATTTAGAATGGAGACGAGTAAACAATGAGAGTTGTGAGTCTGTGGAATTCTCTGCCTCAGAGGGCGGTGGAGGCCGGTTCTCTGGATGCTTTCAAGAGAGAGCTAGATAGGGCTCTTAAAGATAGCGGAGTCAGGGGATATGGGGGAAGGCAGGAACAGGGGTACCGATTGGGGATGATCAGCCATGATCACATTGAATGGCGGTGCTGGTTCGAAGTGCTGAATGGCCTACTCCTGCACCTATTGTCTATTATTGTAAAATGTCAGAGATAATAGGATGGAATATTTTAAGGTCAGTGGCGGATTTAAATGGGTGGGGGTTGGAAATATTATCATTACTTGTGGGGAGACCAAAAATAAAATCTGAAATGTATGACGGCCTGTAATAAGTTCCACAAGAAATGCAGTAAACAGAATGTGGAACTCACAGGGTGGCCTGAAGACAATATTGCAGATAAATTTAAGTTGAAGTAGGATAAATACATGAGGTTTCCTGGAATTTGGGGCATTATTGTCGGATGTGGTGGTAGAGTAGATGGAACATTGACCCAGAACTGAATTCCTGGTAAATGCAGCATTTATTTCAGAAATTTAACCCACCATTTTGTGACTGTGCACTTTCACTTCATCAAACTGTAGTGTAACCCCTCACCTTCAGAAATATCACGCCGTCCTTGTGGTCTATCTGTTGCTGCAACTTTGAGAGTTCCTCCTGAATGGAATTTAAATTCTCTTGAATCTCTTGAAGATTTTTCTCCATTGTTTTTACAATCTTCTCCTCTTCTTCCCGGACATCTCCGAGTAAGCGCTGCTCTTTCTCAGTGAGAATCTGGTGCAGTTCAGCAAACTGCGATGTGATCAGTGACTGAAGGTTGTGTGACTGTTCCTGTCAGATGAAAGATGAGAATCAATATATATTGTCACTCTTGAATGAGATATGCCATTCGGCCCAACATGTCCATGCTGGGCTCTGTACGTATCTACACTAATCCCATTTACATGTACCCACTACCAAAGTTGTCCTTCATGTTCGTTTTAAATCTTTTCCCTCTCATCTAAAACCTATACCCTCACATTCTCGATCACCCTACTTAGGGTAAAAGACTGACCATCCAACGTATCATTCCGTTTCATGATATTATACACCTGCCACAGACCATTCTTCAGATTGCTGTGCTCCAGGGAGTAAAATCCTTGGCTGCTCAACCCCTCCCAAGAGTTCTAGTCCTTGCCTACTGAGCTCTATAGAGGTGCCAAATTATTGCACACTTCACAGGAATGAAATCCACACTAAAACATTAAATCGATAGTACAAAGCCTCACCCGAACTCTAGAAATCCTCTCTTTCTGTTTCTGCACCGTTTTCTGGATCTCTGATTCCTTTTCTGTGAGAGATTCGAAAGAACATTCCACCTGTTCCTGGGGTTGGGTTTCAGATCAGAGAATAAAAATGTCAGACAATACAGAAAAGATTAGACAATGATGTGATCAAAAGTGATTTGGTTTTACCTTGTAGAATTCAATTGCTTCTTCTATCAGCATCAAGCTGTGAGATTTGTGTTCCCGCGCAGTTGCACAATTCAAACAGATCAGTTTCTTGTCAGTTTCACAAAACAGCTTCAGTTCTTCCTGATGTTCCTCGCACTGAAGTTTACTTTTCTTCGCTTTGAGATTCAGGCTCAGTGTTCGAGCTTTCTCAGACAGTCTAACCAAGGCCCGATTCACCCTGAGGCTGCGGTCTGCAGACTCCTCTCTACATTCTGGGCAGGAGTTTCTCCCCGCGCCGCCCCAACTCCGTGTGATGCAGGAGCGGCAGTAGTTGTGCCCGCAGTCCAGCGCCACCGGATCGGTGAAGAAATCCTGGCAGATGGGACAAACTACCTCCTCGGTCCAACTCTCGACCGGGCATTTCGCAGCCATTTTCACACCGGAACATAATCAAGGAATTTGCTTCCTGGTTCAAGATGTTTTCATTCACGTCGAGCTGTTGAAACCCCTGCAGTACCGCGAGTGCTCACTGCTCACGCTGCCGTTCCGGGCAATGAATGCTATTTGGCTGCAAGTGCTCAGTGTGAAGGGGTCCTGGCCACTTCCAACCAAAGATCTTAGAGCTGGAGTAACTCACAGGTCAGAAGAAGGGTCTCGACCCGAAACGTCACCTGTTCCCTATCTCCAGAGACGACTTCTGACCCGCTGAGTTGCTCCACCTTTTTGTGTCTATCTTCGGTTTAAACCAGCATCTGCATTTCCTTCCGACGCCTTAATGTCAATGCGTTACCGAATTTATTGAGTACAATGTTATCTATTCCCATTTTTTGTATCAAAGCTTCTCAGCGTGTAATGACCAAATTGCAGACAATTTTGCCGAATTTCAGGCTACCATTGTGTTGTGAATTTACGACTGTCAGGAAATGGGCTGGGATTGTCTAACATTTATCTTTCAGGATCCGATTAGTATTGGTTGCGAGGGATGGCGTGAGAGACGGCAGTTCAGTTCAGTGCAGTTTAGTTTATTGTCATGTGGACTGGCGTACAATGAAAAGCCTTAGTTGCGTGCTGTCAATACATGTACACTATGCATACATGATAAGTGAATAACATTTAGCGCAAGGTAAAGCCAGCGATCAAGGATCGTTCGAGGGTCTCCAGAGAGGTAGACAGCACAGCACTGCTCTCTGGTACTCTGGCACTATCGTAAAGAAAGTTGGTGAATCTGCGGAATTCTTTGCCACGGAAGGCTGTGGTGGCCGTCAATGTACATCATTTGTAAAGCGGCGATAGGTAGATTCTTGGCCAGCATGGGTGTCAGGGGTTATGGGGAGAAGGCAGGAGAATGGGGTTGAGGAGGAGAGATAGATCAGCCATGAATGAATGGCGGAGTGGACTTAATGGGGTGAATGGCCTAATTCTGCTCCTATCACTTACGAACTCATGTACGTTGCTTGTAAGACTCCCTTTTATATTATTGCATCTGACCTTTCCACTGGGCAGAGCAAGCATGTTAGAAGATTGTAAGTTCAACCTCTGCTCCCAAACTTGAACCCAGGCTGACACTTCCTCGGGGTGTGGCTAGAGAGGGCATTGCTCTTCAGACAGAGTCCACAGCGTGCCAACAGGCCCCTCAGCCCACGGCCGGATTCACCACTAGGCTTCATAGAAGGCACTCATCCATGCCTTCATCTCCTCCCGACTGGACTATTGCAACTCACTTCTCCTTGGCATCAACTCCACCTACATCAACCGACTACAAACTGGTCCAGAACGCAGCCGCCCGACTCATCACCCACACCAAATCCTGGCATCACATCACTCCAGTCCTCAAACAACTTCACTGGCTTCCCATCTCCCACCGGATCACCTACAAAATCCTGATCCTCACCTACAAAGCCCTCCACCATCTGCCCCCCACCCCCCATATCTCACTGACCTCCTCTCCCCCTATCAACCCTCACGGTCCCTCAGATCAACACCAGCCGGTCTCCTCTCCACCCACAAGTCCAAGTTTTGGGGGCAGAGCCTTCTCCAGGGCAGCTCCCAGGCTCTGGAACTCCCTCCCCCAACTGATCCGCAATTCCGTGTCCCTCACCATCTTCCAGTCCCGCCTCAAGACCCATCTCTTCACCTCTGCCTATCCTTAGCCCCACGTCCCCCTCCCTTTTCATCCGTGCATTAATTGCCTCATATTGTGTTTTGAATTGAATTCTGTCTTTACTTTGTGTACTAGTCTTGTCTCTACTATTTATTTCATTTCCCTTACAGGTTTTTCCTCTACCTGCTAAATGTTTGTAAGGAGTCCTTGAGACTCTTGAAAGGCGCCCATAAATAAAATGTATTATTATTATTGTTATTATAGGCTCAAGCCTATGGCCTCGAGATCTAGGGGGCCTCCGGCCAAGGCAGGACACCTGCATTTCAACTCTGGGCGGGCCCCTCTCTATCTCTCTCTCTTTGTCACTCTCCGTCTCCGCCATCCGTATGCGTGTCGGGGCCGCCAGGCTCCACTCGCTCATCATCCGCCGGCACGGCCGGCCGCCTTGCACATGCGCACTACTACGGCCAACACATCCTCCCCTGCACATGCGCACAACCACGGCCAGCACATAATCGGCCGTCCTGCACATGCGCACTGCCACGGCAACTGGTCGACGCTGGGCACTTTCTCGCTCGCTTTGAATTGTGGGAGATCTGGCCGCCATTGCTGTCCGGCGCTACCTCGGCGCAACCGCTGAAAACCAACGCAGAATCACTCCCTGACCCTGGATCTGGAATAACTCCTTGGATCTGGAGTAACTCCTTGCTTCTGGTTTCCTGGTCCTCCAAAAATATTCTAAATGGAATTTAAACTGGAGGTGATGGAGGGCTGAACAATAACAGCCTATTGCATTGTATCTGTTTATTTATTGTGTATATATAAATATGGTCAATGGTATATAAACACACTAAACTTTTATCTCCTGTTCTGTATTATGTTTACATATTCTGTTGTGATGCAGCAAGCAAGAATTTCATTGTTCTATCTGGGACACATAACAATAAAACTCTTGGCTCTTGACTTGGACTTAAGCAAAAAAGGGTCCTTAGAGGAAAAAGAGCTACCATAAATTTAGTTTCGTCTGGTTGGGTAACTATGGTAGGGTGAAGACTATTCCATGCTTTAATTGTGGGGGGGCTCCATGGTGCAGCCAGCAACTCTGGATAGAATAAATTGGGTGACGTTTTGGGTAGAGACCCTCTGGTTTTAGTGTTTTAGTTTAATTTAAAGATACAGCGTGGAAACAGGCCCTTCGGCCCACCGAGTCTACGCCGACCACCGATCACCTGTACACTAGTTCTATCCCACACATTAGCGGAGTAAGTCAAGAGTCAAGAGTGTTTTATTCTCTCACGTCGCAGTTAGAACAATGAAATCCTTACTTGCAGCAGCACAACGGAATAAGTAAACAATGTTATAAACGAGAAAACAAAACGATGTATATGTATATATGAATACTAAACTAAGTGTTCACACGGAAGGGCTGGTCCCCCGTCGCAATATTCTACCTCTCCACCAAATCCAAGATTGGTGGCCAGTGGGGGGGGGGGAGCGCTGGTACGGGTGTTGTTGGCTGCAGGGACTACTGGTCTCCAGAGGGCTAGTATGGACATTGTGGGCCAAATGGATTCTTGGGGTGGCAGCTCAGTCCCTCAAGCCTGATGTGCTGGCAGCTCATTCACGGCTGGTGGGCTGGCAGTTGACTCACGGCTATTCCTTGAAATTCCATTTCAAGCAGAATGCAAGGCCACCAAATTCAAATCCATTTTCCTACCATTTCAAGCAGGGTGCAAGGCCACCAAATTCAAGTGCGGTTTCGTACCTCTTCGAGCAGGGTGCAAGGCCACAAAATTCAGGTTCAGTGGGTGAAGAAAGTGGGATAACAGAAAGTGGGATAACAGAACTTGTGTGAATGGGTAGACAAAAATGCTGGAGCAATTCAGCCGGTGAGGCAGCATCTATGGAGTGAAGGAAACAGGCGATGTTTGGGGTCGAGGCCCTTCTCCAGCCTAATGTGAGGGTGGGGGGGATTGGAAGAAGAAAGGAAGATGCGGAGACAGTGGGCTGAGGAAGAGCTGGGAAGGGGAGGAGAAAGCAGGGACTACCTGAAATTGAAGTAGTCAATTTTCATACCGCTGGGGTGAAAACTGCCCAAGTGAAATATGAGGTGCTTCTCCTCCGATTTATGGTGGGCCTCACTCTGGCCATGGAAGAGGCCCGCCATAAATTGGACAGAAAGGTTGGATTCGGAATGGGAGGGGGAGTTGAAGTGCTGAGCCACCGGGAGATCAGGGGGGAGTGGGGGCTGTCCCGAGAGATGCGATTCTTCGGCCGCTTACACCTTGGTGCTCGGGCTCAGAGCAAAGATACCAGAGCATTTGGTTCTGAGCGCTCAGTCACCCAAAAAAAAATAACCCCACAATATTGCACTCAAATTGCTCTGGCTTTGAGTTCGCTTTTTTATCGCAAAGGATTATCGAAATGGTGCTGTCTCGACACGACAATGAATGTGGCTATTAGTCGCGGATGGTAAAAGACACTACACCATGTGATGAGGTGGACAAAAATGCTGGAGAAACACAGTGGGTGCAGTAGCATCTATGGAGCGAAGGAAAAAGGCAACGTTTTGGGCCGAAACCCTTCTTCAGACCAAAGATCCTAGAGCACAGGATCTTTGCTTCAGACTGATGTAAGGGTGGGGGCGGGAAGAAGAAAGGAAGAGGAGGAGCCTGAGGGCTGAGGGAGAGCTGAGAAGGGAAGGAGACTGTAAGGACTACCTGAAATTAGAGAAGCCAATGTTCATACCGCTGGGTACAAACTGCCCAAGCGAAATATGAGGTGCTGCTCCTGCAATATGCGGTGGGACTCACTCTGGCCATGGAGGAGGCCCAGGGCAGAAAGGTTGGATTCGGAATGAATGACTATAACTGCATTGCCCAGATAAATAAGTTCAATAATGCCCAATGTGTAAATACACATTCACTGGTCAGGTATGTTTCCACAGCTTCCATCAAAAATACCCAGATTATAGATTTTTCCACAATCGCACGGAGCGACCGCAGGCAGTGGGACTGGGCCCGCACCTGTCCTCCACTATCACCCTGAGCACCGGCACACCACGGGGCCGTGTACTAAGCCCCATGCTCTACTCCCTCTTCACACACGACTGTGTTCCTGCATTCGACTCCAACACCATTGTGAAGTTTGCAGACGACACAACAGTGATTGGGCTGATCACCAACGGCGATGAAACAAAATACAGAGCGGAGGTGCAGAACCTGGCGGACTGGTGCACACATAACAACTTGTCACTAAACACCTCCAAGACCAAGGAGCTGATTATTAACTTCAGGAGGTCCCATAATGGTGAATACGCCCCAATCTCAATCTACGGGGCAAGTGTGGAGAGAGTGTCCAGCTTTAAGTTTCTGGGCACTCACATTTCAGAGAACCTCACATGGTCCACCAACACCGCTGCGCTGGTCAAGAAGGCACAGCAACGACTGTTCTTCCTGAGAACATTAAAAAAGACTGGTCTGCCCCAACAGCTGCTGACAACGTTCTACCGCTGCACCACAGAGATCATATTAACATATGGCATCTCTGTGTGGTATCTCAGCTGCACGGAGGCGGAGAGGAGAGTTCTTCAGCGCGTCGTCCACAGAGCGCAGAGGATCATTGGGTCATCGGTACCAGCCTTGGAGGGCATCTACCACACACGGTGCCTCAGGACGGCTGTCAGCATCCACAAGGACTCATCACACGGACTGTTTGAACTACTTCCCTCCGGCAGACGTTACAAGGCCTTCTACGCCCGAACCTCCAGACTCAGAAACAGCTTTATTCCAAGAGCTATAGCGGCTCTGAACCGGCCCTGCTGAGTGCCCCCCCCCGGACTGTCCCCTCGGATGGTCACGTCACACAGATTATTTATTTATTTAACTTATCTTTTACATCGGTTGGAGCTGCATACTAAATCTCGTTGCACTAACGTGCAATGACAATAAAATATATGATTATTATTATTATTATTATTATTATTATTATTATTATTATTATTATTATTATTATTATTATTATTTAGACCCTGAATCACGAGGCTAAGATACAGGAAAAGAGGCATCTGGGGGGAAATTACGTGATCGTGGGGAAAATGAACAACCACCATACGGGAAGAACCGGAAGGTCAGGATGGAACCCATGTCGCTGGAGCTGGCAGGCGGCAGCTGTAACCACTGGAACACTCTGCGAGCCACAGCAACGCTTGTCTTGGGAGCAGTGCAGCAAATTTACCAATTAAATATCATGCACGATACCCAGGAAAGTCATACTTGCATTTTATTCCAGATATCTTACTTTCATCACAGATTTTCCAAAGGCCTGCGTGATGTTGTTGATTGCAAGGTTTCTAATCGCAGCTATTCCTTGAAATCCTTGTGCAATTGACAATTAATTCGGCTTGGTTTAATTCTAACTGTATTTTTACAAGTACTACAAGTAAGTAAGTTTATTGGCCAAGTATTCACATACAAGGAATTTGCCTTGATGCTCCGCCCACAAGTAACAACATGACATACAGTGACAGTTACAAATGACTCAGAAAACACTAAACATTAATAATAATAAAACATTAATGATAAAACACCATTGATCAAGCATGTGAACCAACAAAATACCAGATCAAAGGGAGGCTACAGATTTTTGGCTGTTGAGTAGAGCTACTACTCGTGGATACAAACTGTTTTTATGTCTGGCTGTGGCAGCTTTGACAGTCCGGAGTCGCCTTCCAGAGGGAAGTGATTCAAAGAGTTTGTGGCCAGGGTGAGAGGGGTCAGAGATGATCTTGCCCGCTCGCTTCCTGGCCCTTGCAGTGTACACTTCATCAATGGGGGATAGGTTGCAGCCAATAACGGGAAAGCAGATTATTATCTAAATGGTGGCCGATTGGGAAAGGGGGAGATGCAGCGAGACCTGGGTGTCATGGTACACCACTCATTGAAGGTAGGCATGCAGGTGCAGCAGGCAGTAAAGAAAGCGAATGGTATGTTGGCTTTCATAGCAAGAGGATTTGAGTATAGGAGCAGGGAGGTTCTACTGCAGTTGTACAGGGTCTTGGTGAGACCACACCTGGAGTATTGCGTGCAGTTTTGGTCTCCAAATCTGAGGAAGGACATTATTGCCATAGAGGGAGTGCAGAGAAGGTTCACCAGACTGATTCCTGGGATGTGAGGACTGTCTTATGAAGAAAGACTGGATAGACTTGGTTTATACTCTCTAGAATTTAGGAGACTGAGAGGGGATCTTATAGAAACTTACAAAATTCTTAAGGGGTTGGACAGGCTAGATGCAGGAAGATTGTTCCCGATGTCGGGGAAGTCCAGGACAAGGGGTCACAGCTTAAGGATAAGGGGGAAATCCTTTAAAACCGAGATGAGGAGAACTTTTTTCACACAGAGAGTGGTGAATCTCTGGAACTCTCTGCCACAGAGGGTAGTTGAGGCCAGTTCATTGGCTATATTTAAGAGGGAGTTAGATGTGGCCCTTGTGGCCAAGGGGATCAGAGGGTATGGAGAGAAGGCAGGTACGGGATACTGGGTTGGATGATCAGCCATGATCATATTGAATGGCGGTGCAGGCTCGAAGGGCCGAATGGCCTACTCCTGCACCTAATTTCCATGTTTCTATGTTTCTATAACCTTCTCTGCTGATCGGACGATTCGCTGCAGCCTCCAGGTGTCGTGCTTGGTGGCTGAGCCAAACCAGACCATGATGGAGAAGGTGAGGACAGACTCTACGATGGCCGTGTAGAATTGGACCATCATTGCCTGTGGCAGATTGTGCTTCCTCAGCTGCCGCAGGAAGTACATCCTCTGTTGTGCCTTTTTGACTGTGGAGTCGATGGTGGCCTCCCACTTAGGTCCTTGGAGATAATAGTTCCCAGGAACTTAAAATACTCCACAGATGTGAATGTGGTGTTGTTGATGGTGAATGGGGTGAGGGGAAGGGGAGCTCTCCTAAAGTCTACAATCAATTCCACTGTCTTAAGAGCACAGTGTTGCGATGGCACAAGGACGCCAGCTGTGACACTTCCTGTCTGTAGGCAGATTCCTCCCCATCCTCGATCAGTCCAATCAGGGTTGTGTCATCCTCAAACTTGAGACGCTTGACAGAGGTGTCTGTGGAGGTGCAGTCGTTCGTGTAAAGAGAGTGGGGGAGAGGGGAGAGTACGCAGCCTTACAGTGCTCCTATGCTGAGCTTTTGCAGGTTCGAGATGTGCTTTCCCAGCCTCACATGCTGCTTCCTGTCTGTCAGGAAGTTGGTGAACCACCGACAGAGGGGTTCAGGCACAGTGAACTCGGAAAGTTTGGAGTGTAGTTCTGGCACAATGGTGTTGAATGCAGAGCTGAAATCAACAAACAGGATCCTCGCATAGTTCCCCTGGCGGCCTAGGTGCTGTAGGATGAAATGCAGGCCCAGGTTGACTGCATCATCCACAGATCTATTGTCCCGATGTGCAAACTGCATTGGGTCCAGCAGGGATATTGTATAATTTTTCAGCTTGGCCAGCACAAGGGTTTTCATGACTACAGAGGTCAGTGCGACAGGCCTGAAGTCATTAAGACCAGTTTTAACCATCATTTTACACCCCAGCCAGTCTCCTTATAGGTCTGGTCCTTCTTTGCCCCGCTTCAGACTGTCTTCAACGCATTCTCTGCGGTCCCATTTACATTCCGGTCTGTTTAATCTCTCACTCACCCCACTGTAGTGTTTGAGGCCAGTCCACCTCAACGTTCAATACTAGCAGCGGAATCCCTTAGACAGTAGCGTGCGCAGTGGACAGTCGTGGTATTGCAGGGGTTTAGCATCTGAAGAGAGGAGGGGTTGTGAAACCGTCTCCGGAGAGAGGAGGGGTTGTGAAACTGTCTCCATCGCAGGGAACAGACTCCCTCCATCGCAGGGGACAGACTCCTGACCAACATACATTACAAACCCACTGACTCACATGGTTATCTGGACTACACGTCTTCCCACCCTGCCCCCTGTAAAGACTCCATCCCCTACTCCCGATTCCTCCGCCTACGCCACATCTGCTCCCAGGATGAGACATTCCATACCAGGGCATCGGAAATGTCCTCGTTCTTCAGGGAACGGGGGTTCCCCTCCGCCACCATAGATGAGGCTCGCACCAGGGTCTCGTCCATACCCCGCAACACTGCTCTCTCTCCCCATCCCCGCACTCGCAACAAGGGCATAGTCCCTCTGGTCCTCACCTTTCACCCCACCAGCCGGCAAATACAACACATAATCCTCCGCCATTTCCGCCACCTCCAACGTGACCCCACCACTCGCCACATCTTCCAATCTCCCCCCATGTCTGCCTTCCACAAAGACCGCTCCCTCCACAACTCCCTTGTCAATTCTTCCCTTCCCTCCCGCACCACCCCCTCCCCGGGCACTTTCCGTTGCAACCGCAAGAAATGCAACACCTGTCCCTTCACCTCCCCCCTCGACTCCATTCAAGGACCCAAGCAATCGTTCCAGGTGCGACAAAGGTTCACCTGCATCTCCTCCAACCTCATCTACTGCATCCGCTGCTCTAGGTGTCAGCTGTTCTACATCGGGGAGACCAAGCGTAGGTTGGGCGATCGTTTCGCCGAACACCTCTGCTCAGTCGGCAATAACCAACCTGACCTCCCGGTGGCTCAGCACTTCAACTCCCCCTCCCATTCCCAATCCGACCTCTCTGTCCTGGGTCTCCTCCATTGCCAGAGTGAGCAACAGCGGAAATTGGAGGAACAGCACCTCATATTCCGCCTGGGGACCTTGCGTCCGGATGGCAATAACATTGAATTCTCCCAATTTTGCTAGCCCTTGCTGTCTCCTCCCCTTCCATAACCCGCTAGCTGTCTCCTCCCACCCTCCTATCCGCCCGCCCTCGGGCTCCTCCTCCTCCCATTTTCCTTCCTTCTTCCCCCCCCCCCCCCCCTCCACGCCCCATCATCTGAAGAAGGGTTTCGGCCCGAAACGTCGCCTATCTCCTTCGCTCCACAGATGCTGCTGCACCCGCTGAGTTTCTCCAGCAATTTTGTGTACCTTCAGCATCTGAAGGATGCATTTGAACCAGGAAGGGCCGGGAGTTAACATGGCTTTCTGAACGCCAGGTCGAGAGTTGGACTGAGGAGACGCGTTGTTCCATCTGCCTGGATTTCTTCGCCGATCCGGCTATACTGGGGTGTGGGCACAACTTCTGCCGCTCCTGTATCACACAGAGTTGGGACAGGGAGGCGAGAAATTCCTGCCTGTAGAGAGTAGTTTACAGACCGCAACCTCAGGGTGAACCGGGCCTTGGTTAGACTGTTTGAGAAAGCTCGAACACTGAGCCTGAATACGGAAGAGAAGGAAAGTAAACTTCACTGCGAGGATGATCAGGAAGAATTGAAGTTGGTTTGTCGAGATACGCGGGAACACAAGTCTCACAGCTTCATACCGATTAAAGAAGCTGTTGAAACCTACAAGGTAAAAGCAAACCGACTACGATCACTTGCTTGAATGTATAGTTGAATGTTTATTGTCTAACCCCCTTTCTCTCTGATTCCCAGGATCAGGTTAAATCATCCATACAATCTCTGACTACAAGTAAATCAGCCATCCAGGAAATGGAAGAGCAACAGAAGCAGAAGATTTCCCAAGTGCGGGTGAGACCTTGTTGTGTGGCATTTCTGATCGTGTTGTGTAGTTTTGTATTTTGGTTAATGCACTACAGCGTAGCGCGGCAGCAGTTAGTTGCGCTGTTTCACCGTGGTTCGACCTTGAGCTCTGCTACTCTCTGCGTGAAACCGCCATGTTCTCGCTGTGACGAGGATGGGCTCCGCCCTCATCTACATAACACGTCCATTTAATTTGTGTAGGAAACAAATGTAGATGCTGGTTTAAATCGGAGGTAGAACCAAAATACTGGAGTAACTCAGTCTGAAGAACGGTCTCGACTCCAAACATCAACCATTACTTCTCTCCAGAGATGCTGCCTGACCCGCTGAGTTACTCCAGCATTTGTCGATTTAATTGTCTGCTGTAATTAATCCATTGAAGGCGGGATCTGGGTATCGGTTCTTCTTGCGTGTGGCGTGCACAGCCCTAAGTTGTGGGTCAACTTGTTCTCTTTGATCTATTTGTTTGTGCGTGTCGGGTTGATTGCATTAGTCGATACAGAGTGGACCACGTGAAGTTTGCAATCTGCCACCGGTGGGAGTTAATGCAAACGTGAGGACGAATATATTTCATGGAAAGGGGATTCGGACAATCTTCACCAAATTCGACAGGAACAGTCACAAAGCCTTGAATCTCACATCATATCTCAGTTTGCTGAACTGCACAGGATTCTTGAGGATTAGGTGTGGATGGAGAACGTATCTCCAGTTCTCCAAAACACAAATGGATTCCCCCAATCAATCATGATTAACACCTTCTTGTGGGTTAACATATGGTAAGCGATTTTCGACACTGGGCCTATACTCGCTGGAGTTTAGAAAAAAATTGGGAGGGGGGAGGGGATGGGGAGGGGGATGGGGAGGGACAGAACCTAATTGAAATTACTGAATAGTGAAAGGCTTGGATAGAGTGGAAGTGGAGAGGATGTTTCCACTAGCGAGAGAGTCTAGGACTAGAGGTCACAGCGTCAGAATTAAAGGACGTTCCTTTAGGACGGAGAAGAAAAGGAATTTTAGTCAGGGGGTGGCGAATCTGAGGATATCTTTACCAAAGAGGCCCAGTCAGTGGATATTTTTTAAGGCATAGATAGATAGATTCTTGATTAGTACGGGTGTCAAAGGTTATGGGGAGAAGGCAGGAGAATGGGGTTAGCAGGGAGAGATAGATTCGCCGTGATTCACGGCGGTGTAGACTTGATGGGCCGAATGGCCTAATTCTGCTCCCCTCACTTATGTCCCGTTGACATTATTTAGCAGAAAATTTACAACACGTCCAGACTTTCCTGCACATTGCCTCCTTTGAGTTATAGCACCATTTTCACAAACATTTATCATACCTCCTGTGGTGTTCTCTGCGTGTGAATAGGTGAGGGAGTCAGTAAATGGGAATTTGCAACTCTGTTAAATAACTTGGGTGAAATTGCTGTTCCCTCAGTCAATTTCTGCTTTATTTGTTTCAGGAGGAAGCTGGTCACAAGCGGAGGTAGGACATGCTCTTCAGTTAAACTCTGCACGGATCTGTAAAGTCACATATTCTAAATATGTCGATGCGCAGGTTATAACAGGCTGTTTAATTTCTGCAGGATTAGTGATGATACCCATGTATTGTCACTGGCAGAAAGATCCTATCACCCGTTCTGGTTGAACGAAGTGTTGGGAGAACCCAGTGTTGTGATTAATCAAGGTAAAACATTTGGAATCCTCACTTCTTATGTGGGTGATATATTTAAGTTGTAAATAGATGTAAATATTGACCGTAATGATGAACTCAAGGGGAACTAAAGTTTTATTCCAGCACCAATCTCACCTGTTGGGAAGCTTCACAGTCAAGTGGTCATCTGGAGATGTCTGAACCCTGAACACATCCAACACAGGAGCACAATACAACCAAGACACAGACTGCTAGATGAACTAAAGCATCTTAACCCCACCCGCACCGCAGAAACACGCACACGATACGGGTTTGAATTCTACCAGGTAGCCAGCAAAGTAAACTTGACCAGAGATATTGAAAAATGATAGGATTTTGCCTAAATTTCATTCATTGGTCCTTATTTCTCTGCATCATAGTTTGAATCTCTTGTTTCCCGTATCCCTAACCAATCTGAAGAAGTGTCTCGACCCGAAACGTCACCAGTTCCTTCTTTCCTGAGACGCTGCCTGCCCCGCTGAGTTAGTGCAGCTTTTTGTGTCTGATCTGTCGGACCTGTCAGTGACTGTAGTTTCTGGTGACTAGGTTGTCCCCCATTGGAATCGCGAGGTTCATTGCTATTAACATTCCATCATGTTAATCCCGTATGAATTAGATTCGTCAGGGAAACCAGCATTCACCTCAGTCTAGGCCTTCGTCTGGGTGGAAAACACTCAGCCACTTACACACATACAGCTGAAAACATGAGATTTTGCGCCGGACCTCTCCCCATAACGAAAGTCTACCAACAGAAGCAATATCCCAACAAATCTCCTCAGTTCCCTCTCCAGCAAAAACACATCTTGCCGCCGAGAGTGTGTCGACCTGCACACAATGCACCAAGTGAGGCTGGCCAGCATTTTGTAAAATTGCATCATTATGTACCAACTCTTATATTTTACACCCCCATATTCAAGTCATGCACCTTCCTAACTTTATGCAGTTGTTGCAACTTTCATGGAACTATGGCCTCAAACCCCGAGGCCACTCTGTTTATCAACATGCCTCAGTGTCCACATGTCCTGTCACTATTTGACTCTCATGTATCACCCTGCACTTATCGATATTAAATAACATCTGCACATGCTCTGCTTGCTTTCTATCTGACTCGGACCATGCGGCGGTCTTAGATAGCCTTCCACAGTACCCGGAGCACCATTAGTTTTCATGTCAGTACAAGTATGTGTTTGAAAGGTTGTGTCGTCCTTCTCATGCCTGTTGCACAGAAAATGGAGTTATTAATATATACCGTAAACGATGTCATGTCGTATATATGTATATATATATATATGATCCCAGCTCAGATCCCTGCAGAACAATGCTGTTCACACATATCTTCACAATCACAAAACTATACTTGCGCAATACCCTCTGCCTCCTATCAACAAGCCGATTTGAGATCCAATTAGCCACCTTACCTGGGATCACCTGCACATTCTTCCCCACTCGCCCACCACGAGGGAACTTATCCAATGCCCCACAAATTGGAGGACCACCACCTCATTTTTCGTCTGTGCAGCCTACAACCTAACGGTATGAATATATATTTCTCCAACATCAAGTAACCCTTGCATTCCCCCTCTCTCCGCCATTCCCCAACTCCACTCATTGTACTAGTTTCAAATTCGTTCAAATTTATTTTCTCCAGAGATCCGCAGAGTTGCTCCAGCTTTTTGTTTCCATCTAGTGCACGTGGCTGAGCGGCTTCTCCCCCCGTCCCGGGGCCGCGCTGCCCGAGTCTCTTCCCGACCCCCGGGGACTCTCTGATTCTCTGCTTCTCCCCCCCCCCCCCCCCCCCCCCCAGTCTCCGTCACCCTGGATGTGGAAACAGCGCATCCACAGCTGAAAGTGTCTGAGGATCGGAAGAGGGTGAGATGTACCGCGACCTGGAGGACGGACCCCTCCACCGGGAAGAGGTTTACATACCGGGCGTGTGTGCTGGGATCGGAGGGATTCACATCGGGGAGACATTACTGGGAGGTGGAGGTGGCTGGCAGTCACAGCTGGAGTCTGGGAGTCGCCGCAGAGTCTGTGGCGAGGAATAGACGGGTCGACCTGACCCCGGAGACTGGATTCTGGTGCATCAGGCGTTACGGGGGTGACGGGGGTGACATGTTTGATGCACTCACCTCCCCTCGAACCCGTCTCCCCGCCCGTCCCATCCCCTGGAAGGTGGGAGTTTATCTCAGTTACGAGTCCGGGACAGTTTCATTTTACGACGCGGACACCAAGTCCCATCTCCACACCTTCACTGGGAATAAATTCACAGAGAAACTTTATCCTTTCTTCAATACTTGGAATGTAAACCAGTGTCTGAGAATCTGCTCCGGTTCCGCTCCGGGTGTGTAAAAGGGTCGGGTCCCGGGACCGGCGTCAGGAGCGGGGCTCAGGGGCTGTGGGGCAGAAACCCGGTGGACAACAGGTCGGCGCTGAACGAACGGCTCCCATTTAATCCCCAAATTCCGCGTCGTGACACCCCAGTGAGCGCGGAAATAAAACCAGGGGGAATGTAAATGTGGGAGAAGAGTGAAATAAACATAAACTGAAATCAGAGCTGTCTGTCGATCCGTTCATTTTAACGCGTTAACCGCGAAAATATAAAGATTGAAACAATCTCCCTTCCCGCGGGTTCAGCAGCTGCCGCGGGCGGCGGGTCCTGAGCTCCGGGCTCCCCCGGGTCCTAAAGTCCGTCAACTTAGTGTCTACATTATGTTTGAGGCTTTTCCACTTTCAACACCAGATACATTTTCCTTGGAACGGATGTTTCAGAGAATGGGTGCGTTAGAAATTCCAGATTCCAGGTGAAAGCCCGCAGGGATCAGGCTCCGCCTTCCTGTCTGTAGGATAAGTGGAGCTGATCATGGACTTTAGGAGGGCACATCATCCGAGGACGTACACTCCATTGAGGATAAATGGGGATCCAGTGGATAGGGTGAACTGTTTTAAATATCTGGGAGTCCACATCTCCGAGGATATGACATGGGCATCACACGCCTCAGCACTCGTGAGTAAGGCAAGGCAGCGCCTTTACCACCTCAGGCAATTGAGGAAATTCATAGTGTCTCCGAGGATCCTCCAGTGCTTCTACGCAGCGGCGGTGGAAAACATCTTGTCCGGGAACATTACCATCTGGTTTGTGAATTGCTCTGCCAAGGACAAGAAGGCTCTGAAGAGAGTAGTGCGTTTGGCCGAACGCACTATGGGAACTTCACTCGCTCCCCTGCAGGAACTATACATCAGGAGGTGCAACTCCAGAGCCAACAATATCATGAGAGACCCCTTCCACCCTTGCAACGGACTGTTCCAGCTGCTACGGTCAGGCAAACACCTCTGTTGCCGTGCGGTGAGAACGGAGAAGTTGAGAAGGAGTTTCTTCCCAGAGGCCATTCGGACTGTAAACGCCTATCTCACCAGGGACTAACTTTACTGAACGTGTTTCCTTCCATTATTTATTATGTAAAAGAATATGTGTGTTATGATTGTGTTTATAGTTTGTTTGGTTGTTTGGTTGTTTGTCTTTTTGCACAAAAGTCCGCGAGCATTGCCACTTTCATTTCACTGCACATCTCGTATGTGTATGTGACAAATAAACTTGACTTGACTTGACTTGGCATTGCTTATTCCAGTCGCAGCCAGACCGCTCCCTCGCCTCTCTCTCTCGGCTACATCATGTCTGTGTCTGTGATGCTTCCTGCTCTCGTTCACCACTTTAATGTCTCATCTTCCTCACTGCAAGTTTCCAACCGGCTCCCACTTTCACCACTTGAGCTCCGACTCTTCCCTTCCCTTCCTCCGCTTCTCTGAATCCATGTCAGGGAAAAGGCGAGTGTCCAGAGTCCATTCCCAGCCAGCGGACTCCACCGGCTGTGTTGACTGCGCTTCCTCCCAACCTGCTTCCCGTCAAATTCCCTTCCCATTCTCCTTGTGTGTCTGTGCCCGTTGTATCTTTCCTCAGCGCCCACAGATATTGCGTGACCCATTAATTTGTTTTAAAGATACAGCGTGGAACCAGGCCCTTCGGCCCACCTAGTCCATGCCGAACAGCGATCATCCATACATAGACACAAGAAGCTGCAGTGACTCAGCGGGACAGCCAGCATCAGAGAAAAGGAACGGCTGACGTTTCGGGTCGAGACCTTCTGGAGCCGAAACGTCACCCCTTTCTTCTCCAGAGATGCTGCCCGGCCCGCTGAATTACTCCAGCATTTTGCGTCTCTCTTCGGTTTAAACCAGCATCTGCAGTTCCTTCTTACACTGCGATCATCCATACACTAGTTGTACCCTACACATGAGGGACATTATAGAGACAAATAACCCACAAGCCGCTACGTCTTTGGAATGTGGGAGGAAACCGCAGCTCCCGGAGAAAACCCACGCGGCCACATTGAGAACGTATCAACTCCGTACAGACAGCAGCCGCAGTCAGCATCGCACCCGGGTGTCTGGTGCTGTAAGGCGGGAACTCTACCGCTACGCCACCGTGCCACCCAATTGGACTAGAACTTTTTAGGAATGAACTGCAGATGCTGATTTAAACCGAAGATAAACACAAAATGCTGGAGTAACTCAGAGGGACGGGCAGCAATTCTGGAGAGAGGGAATGGGTGACGTTTCGGGTCGAGGTTTCTGAAGACTGGTCTCGGCCAGAAATGTCACCCATTCCCTCTCTCGGGAGATGCTGCCTGTCCCGCTGAGTTACTCCAGCATTTTGTGTCTATCTTTGGACTAGAAGTTTGTTTTTCTTGACGCATTAGGGCCTCCGCCATTCCAACTGAGGCATGTGATGAAATTTCGTTCATTGTGGTGCTGGTTCCCATCACCAGAGTGATGTCGAGCGGGCTGAAGAATTGTGCAGTTTCGCGGCGTTTACTACCCCAATGATGGTGAGTTTCTGCAACGCGCTGCCAGGGATGGTGGTGGAGACTGATACGGTGAAGAGATGTTTGGATTGGCAACTGTTCATCGCAGTTCTTGTTCAAATGACGATTCTTACTTGACTTCACTCTAAGTTTATATTTAACCATCGTTTTACACCCCAGTTAGTTTCTTTTTTCTGTCCTGCTCTAAACTGTCCCATAACATTCCCTGCGTTTACATTTATATACCGGTCTGTTTAACATCTCACTAAACCCTCCATGGGTATTTGAGGTCAGGACACGGTCACCTAGAACACGTTCACCCTGAAACCCTACAGCAAATGTGCTGGAGACGGCAGCGTGCGCGGTAGACACTCGCGGTACAGAGGGATCACAAGGGATCAGCAGCTTCCAATCAGTGAAAGCAGTTTCAAACCAGGAAGTGGCAGGAGTTAAAATGGCTTCTAAAGAGCAGGTCGTGAATTTAACAGAGGAGGCAATTTGTCCCATCTGCCTGGATTTCTTCACCGATCCGGTTATACTGGAGTGTGGGCACAACTTCTGCCGCTCCTGTATCACACAGAGTTGGGACAGGGAGGAGAGAAACTCCTGCCCGGAATGTAGAGAGGAGTTTACAGACCGCACCCTCAAAGTTAATCGGGCCTTGGCGAGACTGTCTGAGAAAGCTCGAACACTGAGCCTGAATACGGAAGAGAAGGAAAGTAAACATCACTGCGAGGAACATCAGGAAGAACTGAAGCTGTTTTGTGAAACGGACAAGAAACTGATCTGTGTGATTTGTGCAGTTGGGCGGGAACACAAGTCTCACAGTTTCATGCCGATTAAAGAAGCTGTTGAAACCTACAAGGTAAAAGCAAACCGACTACGATCACTTGCTTGAATGTATAGTTGAATGTTTATTGTCTAACCCCCTTTCTCTCTGATTCCCAGGATCAGGTTAAATCATCCATACAATCTCTGACAACAAATAAATCAGCCATCCAGGAAATGGAAGAGCAACAGAAGCAGAAGATTTCCCAAGTCCGGGTGAGGCCTTGTTGTGTGGCATTTCTGATCGTGTTGTGTAGTTTTGTATTTTGGTTAATGCACTACAGCGTAGCGCGGCAGCAGTTAGTTGCGCTGTTTCACTGCTCCGGTGAATTCGGTTCGACCCTGACTTCTGGTATTGTCTACGTGACGCTTCCATGTCCCCTTCCCCCCGCTCTCTACCCCTCCCCCAGTACAACACTCCCCCACCCGCCCAACTCCCTCCACAACTCTCCCCTTACCCCCCCCCCCCCCCCCCCCCCCCCCCCCGGTACAACTCTCCCCTTAACCCCAACTCCCCCCCCCCCCCCCCCCCCCCCCCCGTCTTACTCCTGGAATTACACTCCCCTACCCCACCCCCCCGTCAGTACAACTCTGTCCACTCCTCACCACCAAACCTTTCACCTCCCCTGGCACAACTCCCCACTACCCCTCCCCTGGAACAAGTCTGTCCTCCCACCACCACCACCCACTCCCCAGGCATAACCCTGCCCTCCCTCTCTCACACAACTCTGCCCACCCCCCATGCTTCTTACAGTATAATTTAAGGGTAAACAAGCAAGGAAATTGTATCATTTCAAGGTATAATTATCAACAATTCTCTGCATGGGGGGCGCTGCCTCGTTTTACCACCACCAGGGGCGCTGCCCCCTGGACCCCCATCTCTCTCCCTCTTTTTTCAGTTTTTCCCTGTCTCATGCCTGATCACGGGATATGGGGAGAAAGCAGGAACGGGGTACTGATTCTGGTTGATCATATTGAATGGCGGTGCTGGCTCGAAGGGCTGAATGGCCTACTCCTGCACCTATTGTCTATGTTTCTATATTCTCCCCGTGACCAGGGTGGGTTCCGCCCACATCCCCCAGACATGTTGGTTTAATTGTTTGCTGTAATGAAGCTGCTGAAGGCGGGTGATCTGTGAGTCGGTGGGAGTTAATGTGGACGTGAGGGCCATTGTGTTTCAGGGAAACGGGAGGACATGAGATTAATGGGATTATTCTCAGGAACAGCATAGATATCGATGTGCCAAATGGTCACCTTCTACTGAACAACGAAATAGAATACAGAAATATATTCGATCAATCTTCACCTTTCATTTGACAGGAGCAGTCACAAAGCCTCAAGTCTCACGTCACATCTCAGTTTGCTGAACTGCACCAGATTCTCGTGAAGAAAGAGCAGCGCATTCTCGGAGAGATCAAGGAGGATGAGGAGAAGATTCTAAGTCCAATGGAGAAAAATCTTCAAGACATTCAAGAGAATTTAAACACTATTGAGGAGGAACTCTCAAAGCTGCAGGGGCGAATGGAACAAACAGACATCGTGTTATTTCTGAAGGTCAGGGGTTATGTTTCAATCTCGTTCAATGAAACTTCAGTCACAACATTGGGAGCGATATATTTGTGCAAATGCAACTTTTATCAATTCCTATATTTATCCAACATCCCCCATACAAACACGCTCTGCTATCTCATAATTCATAGTAGACGAATTAGACCATTCGGCCCATCAAGTCTACTCCGCCATTCAATCATGGCTGATCTTGTTCACATTTTCAACTCCATTCTCCTGCCATCTCCCCAGGGCCTGATGGTCTGCATCCCAGGGTACTTAAGGACGTGGCTCTAGAAATAGTGGACGCATTGGTGATAATTTTCCAATATTCTATAGTTTCAGCATCAGTTGCTGTAAATAGGAGGGTAGCTCATGTTATCCCACTTTTTAAGAAAGGAGGGAGAGAGAAAACAGGGAATTATAGACCAGTTACCCTGACATCAGTTGTGGGGAAGATGCTGGAGTCAATTATAAAAGATGAAATAGCGGCACATTTGGATAGCAGTAACAGGATCTGTCCGAGTCAGCATGGATATTTACGAAGGGGAAATCATGCTTGACTAATCTTCTGGAATTTTTTGAGGATGTAACTAGGAAAATGGAGATGGGAGAGTCAGTGGATGTAGTGTACCTGCACTTTCAGAAAGCCTTTAAGGTCCCACATGGGAGATTAGTGGGCAAAATTAGAGCACATGGTATTGGGAGTAGTGTACTGACATGGACAGTGAATGTGAGTGGAGGGCGAATGAGTGGGAATTAATGGGCACGTGAAATAGAATAGGGTACAAGGAATTGGATTGTGGGAATAGAAAGGAGGGTAATGCAGATTACTTTCACAACATTCCAGTAGCTTTCAGTCAGCCCTTGAATTGCCAGGATAATGAAAGCTACGGATTAAATGCAAGCAAATGGGAGCGGTGTAGGTAGGCACAGTGGCAAGCATGGGCATTGTGGGCCGAAGGGCCTTTGTCTACACTCCATGTCTCGAGATTGGGTTGCCTATGCGACCTTCCATTTCATGTGAAGAGAAAAAGATTAGTTAAAACAAATGTAGGTCCCTTGCAGTCAGAAACGGGGGAATTGATCATGGGGAACAAGGACTTGGCAGACCAATTGAATAACTACATTGGTCCTGTCTTCACTAAGGAAGACATAAATAATCTGCCGGAAACAACAGGGGACCGGGGGTCAAATGAGATGGGGGAACTGAGTCAAATCCAGGTTAACCGGGAAGTGGTGTTAGGTAAATTGAATGGATTAAAGGCCGATAAATCCCCAGGGCCAGACAGGCTGCATCCCAGAGTACTTAAGGAAGTATCCCCAGAAATAGTGGATGCATTAGTGATAATTTTTCAAAACTCTTTAGATTCTGGAGTAGTTCCTGAGGATTGGAGGGTAGCTAATGTAACCCCACTTTTTAAAAAGGGAGGGAGAGAGAAATCGGGGAATTACAGACCAGTTAGTTAACATCACTAGTGGGGAAACTGCTAGAATCAGTTATTATAGATGGGATAGCAGCACATTTGGAAAGTGGTGAAATCATTAGACAAAGTCAGCATGGATTCATGAAAGGTAAATCATGTCTGACGAATCTTATAGAATTTTTCGCGGATGTAACTAGTAGAGTGGATAAGGGAGAACCAGTGGATGTGGTATATCTGGACTTCCAGAAGGCTTTCGACAAGGTCCCACATAAGAGATTAGCATACAAACTTAAAGCACACGGTATTGGGGGTTCAGTATTGATGTGGATAGAGAACTGGTTGGCAGACAGGAAGCAAAGAGTAGGAGTGAACGGGTCCTTTTCACAATTGCAGGCAGTGACTAGTGGGGTACCGCAAGGCTCAGTTCTGGGACCCCAGCTATTTACGATATATATTAATGATTTGGACGAGGGAATTGAATGCAACATCTCCAAGTTTGTGGATGACACGAAGCTGGGGGGCAGTGTTAGCTGTGAGGAGGATGCTAGGAGGCTGCAAGGTGACTTGGATAGGCTGGGTGAGTGGGCAAATGCATGGCAGATGCAGTATAATGTGGATAAATGTGAGGTTATCCACTTTGGTGGTAAAAACAGGAAAGTAGATTATTATCTGAATGGTGGCCGATTAGGAAAGGGGGAGATGCAACGAGACCTGGGTGTCATGGTACACCAGTTATTAAAAGTAGGCATGCAGGTGCAGCAGGCAGTGAAGAAAGCAAATGGTATGTTAGCATTCATAGCAAAAGGATTTGAGTATAGGAGCAGGGAGGTTCTACTGCAGTTGTACAGGGTCTTGGTGAGACCACATCTGGAGTATTGCGTACAGTTTTGGTCTCCTAATCTGAGGAAATACATTATTGCCATAGAGGGAGTACAGAGAAGGTTCACCAGACTGATTCCTGGGATGTCAGGACTTTCATATGAAGAATGACTGGATAGACTCGGTTTGTACTCGCTAGAATTTAGAAGATTGAGAGGGGATCTTATAGAAACTTACAAAATTCTTAAGGGGTTGAACAGGCTAGGTGCAGGAAGATTGTTCCCGATGTTGGGGAAGTCCAGAACAAGGGGTCACAGTTTAAGGATAAGGGGGAAATCTTTTAGGACCGAGATGAGGAAAACTTTTTTCACACACAGAGAGTGGTGAATCTCTGGAATTCTCTGCCGCCAGCCCTGAGATAGTTGAGGCCAGTTCATGCAAGCTATATTTAAGAGGGAGTTAGATGTGGCCCTTGTGGCTAAGGGGATTCAGGGGGAATGGAGAGAAGGCAGGAACAGGATACTGAGTTGGATGACCAGCCATGAAGCGCCGAATGGCCTACTCCTGCACCTATTTTCTATGTTTCTATATTTCATCTGACAGGATCAGTCACACAACAACTTTCAGTCACAGATCACAACCCAGTTTGCTGAACTGCACCAGATTCTCACTAAGAAAGAGCAGCGTTTACTCGTTCCTTCTCTCCAGAGATGCTGCCTGACCCGCTGATTTACTCCAGCATTTTGTGTCTACCTTTGATTTAAACCAGCATCTGCAGTTCTTTCCTCCACACATATTCTCTCTCTAGTTGTCCCTTTGACCTCAGAGGGAACCATTCTCTCCCGAGTTATTCTTTAGCTATTAATATACTTGTTGTATCTCTGGGGATTCTCTTGTTTGTCGTGACTCGTGACTCTGTTTTGTTCTGCTGATTTTCTTTTAATTTACTCCTGCAAGTTTTTATACTGCAAAACAAATTGCTTGATGGACAACAACCTGTACCCGACCAGTGCCTCACACCCTTTGTGGTTCCCTCATTCTGATACGTGATCTTATGTTACATTACCATCTGCATCGACCAGACCCGTGGGCCCGAATTCCACATTCTAATCACTGAATTTCTGACAGGATTTGCTCCAGGCCACTTTGAATTTTACATTTGTGTTTTGGTATCTGCAGAACCGGTGATACATTCTCCATCCACACCCAATCTAATCCATCGTTAATCTTAAATCCCTCCAACCAATCATGATTAACAGCTTATTGTTGGGTAACATATGATAAGCATTTTTCGACACTGGGCCTGTACTCGCTGGAGTTTAGAGAAATGAGTGGGGACGTCATTGAAACTGACTGAAGAATGAAAGGCTTGGATAGAGTGGATGTGGAGAGGATGTTTCCACTAGTGGGAGAGTCTAGGACAAGAGGTCATTGCCTCAGAATTAAAGGACATTCCTCGAAGAAGATAAGGAGGAATTTTAGTCAGAGGATGGTGAATCTGTGGAATTCTTTGCAACAGATGGCAATGGAGGCCAAGTCAGTGGATATTTTTAAGGCAGATATATTTCGATTCTTGAATACTACGCGTGTCAGAGGTTATGGGGACACGGCAGGAGAATGGGGATAGGAGGAGGTGGAGGTGGGTCAGCCATGATTTAATAGTGGAGTTGTCTTAATGGGATGAATGGTATAATACTGTTCCTATCACTTATGACCTCATGACATTATTCAGCAGAAAGTTCACAACACGTCCAGACTTTCCTGCACATTTCAACCTCTGAGTTATAGCATAAATGTCACAAAGATTCATCATACCTCCTGCATTGGTTCCATCAGTGTAATGTCCTCTGTGTGACAACTTGAGCGCGAGTCAGAAAATGGTAATTTTCAACTGTGTGAAATAACTTGCGTGAAGTTGCTGTTCCCTCAGTCAATTTCTGCTTTATTTATTTCAGGAGGAAGCTGGTCGCAAGAGGAGGTAGGACATGCTCTTCAGTTAAACTCTGCACGGATCTGTAAAGTCACATAAACATGTTGACGTGCAGGTTATAACCGGTTATTTAATATTTGCAGAATTAGTGATGAAGAATACACATTGTCACTGAGAGATGGTGCCATGCTGGATGAAAAATTCCATCACCCCTACTGGTTGAACGCAGTGTTGAAAGATATCGTTGTTGCCAATCACCAAGGTAAAACATATGGATTCCTTACTTCTCATGTGGGTGACATATTTAAGTTGTAAATAGATGCAAAGATTGACCGTAATGATGAACTGAAGGGGAACTAAAGTTTTATACCAGCACCAATCTCACCTGTTGGGAAGCTTCACAGTCAAGTGGTCAGCTGGAGATGTCAGATCCCTGAACACATCCAACACAGGAGCACAATACAACCAAGACACAGACTGCTAGATGAACTAAAACATCTTAACCCCATCCGCAGAAACACGTCACGATACGAGTTTGAATTCTACCAGGTAGCCA